>NC_091218.1:26226399-26458899 GCF_040958095.1 Procambarus clarkii | reverse complement strand
CGCAAAGTTGATGAGAAGAGTTGTGACAGATGAGGATTGCAGGATCCTCCAAGAGGACCTGAACAGGTTGCAGAGATGGTCAGAGAAATGGCTACTGGAATTCAACACGAGCAAATTTAAAGTTATAGAAATGGGGACTAGGAGATAGGAGACCAAAGGGACAGTACACAATGAAGGGGAACAGCCTACCTGTGACGACGCGTGAAAGAGACCTGGGGGTGGACGTAACACCTAATCTATCTCCTGAGGCACATATAAATAGGATAACGACAGCAGCGTACTCTACACTGGCAAAAGTTAGAACATCATTCAGAAACCTAAGTAAGGAGGCATTTAGGGCGCTTTACACTGCCTATGTAAGGCCAGTCTTAGAGTATGCCATCTCATCATGGAGACCCCATCTGAAGAAGCATATAATGAAACTGGAAAAGGTTCAGAGGTTTGCAACGAGACTCGTCACAGAGCTACGAGGGATGGGGTATGAGGAGCGCCTGAGGGAACTGTGCCTTACGACACTAGAAAGAAGAAGGGAGAGGGGGGACATGATAGGAACGTATAAGATACTCGGAGGGATTGACAGAGTGGACATAGACGAAATGTTCACACGGAATAGTAACAGAACGAGGGGACATGGATAGAAGCTTGAAACTCAGATGAGTCACAGAGATGTTAGGAAGTTTTCTTTTAGCGTGAGAGTAGTGGGAAAAAGGAATGCACTTCAGGAACAGGTTGTGGAAGCAAATACTATTCATAATTTTAAAACCAGGTATGATAGGGAAATGGGACAGGAGTCATTGCTGTAAACAACCGATGCTCGAAAGGCGGGATCCAAGAGTCAATGCTCGATCCTGCAGACACAACTAGGTGAGTACACACACACACACACACACACACACACACACACACACACACACACACACACACACACACACACACACACACACACACACACACACACACACACACACACACAAACACAAACACACACACACACACACACACACACACACACACACACACACACACACACACACACACACACAAACACACACACACACACACACACACACACACACACACACACACACACACACACACACACACACACACACACACACACACACACACACACACACACAAACAAAGAAACAAAGAAAAGCTAGTTCCCCCCTGGTTCTCCCCCCACCAGAGGCGTGGGGGGAACCCACAACCAGCTACCCAGTAACACGAGCGGGGAGGGCTACCCCACCACCCTCCTCTGCATAGAAAACCCCTCTTTCCTTCCTGTCCTCCCGCCCCGTTCACTCCATACCCTCCCTGTCCTTCCCCCTTCACTTGACCCCCCACCCCTCATCCTAGTATCCTCTGCAACCCTGGTATCCACCTCACAAATCCTCACACCCATGGCACAGCTTCCTCCACTAGCAGAACATTCACCAAGGAGGAGATTTGAGAAGGGACAGAAGTAAGTGAGCCTCAAGGCAATGTTCACTAACATAGATGGTATTACAAATAAGGCAAATGAACTTGGAGAATGGGTACTAGAGGAAACCCCAGACATAATAGCTCTCACAGAAACAAAGCTGACGAAAACAATAACAAATGCAGTGTTCCCACAGGACTATTATGTTATGAGGAAAGAGAGAGAAGGAAGAGGTGGTGGTGGTGTAGCTCTGCTGGTAAGAAAAGGCTGGGATTTTGAGGAGTTGGTTGTTCAGGGATGTGAAGGTTTCAGGTTACATAATAGGAACAATAACAACTGGAGGGCAAAAAATTATAGTCGTAGTCATATATAATCCATCACCAAATGACAGAAGACCCTCACAGGAATATGATAGAAACAATATGGCCACCATTAACATAATAGAGAGAGCAGCTTCTGTTGCTAGCAGGAATGGATCTAGACTACTAATCATGGGAAACTTCAACCATGGGAAGATTGATTGGGAGAACAGAGACCCGCATGGAGAACCAAAAACATGGAGAGCTAAGCTGCTGGACGTGGCAACAAGAAACTTTCTAATCCAGCACATCAAGGATCCAACAAGAATGAGAGGAGAGGATGAACCAGCAATGCTTGATCTGATATTTACCCTGAATGAGTGGGATATAAGGGAAGTCAAGATGGAAGCACCCTTGGGAATGAGTGATCACAGTGTATTGAACTTTGAGTACCTGGTAGAGCTAGGAATTATCCCCTCCGAAAAAGAACTAGGAAACAAAAGGTTGGCATACCGAAAGGGAAATTATGAGGAGATGAGAAGCTGCCTAAGGGAAATACCTTGGGACACAGACCTCAGAGCTAAGTCTGTACAAGATATGATGGACTATGTCATCCAAAAGTATTAGGAGGCAGTAAGCAGATACATCCCGGCCCAAAAGGAAAAATTCGAGAAACAAAAGAAGAATCCATGGTATAATAGGGCATGTATGGAAGCAAAGAAACTGAACAAAAGTGCGTGGAGGAACTTCCGGAATAACAGAACACCAGAAAGCAGAGAGAGATACCAGAGAACCAGGAATGAGTATGTCAGGGTGAGAAGAGAAGCAGAGAAAAGTTATGAAAATGATATAGCAAACAAATCCAAGACCGAACCAAAGCTACTCCACAGTCACATCAGAAGGAAAACAACAGTGAAAGAACAGGTAGTGAAACTTAGAACAGGCTAGGACAGGAATACAGAGAATGACAAAGAGGTGTGTGATGAACTCAACAAGAGGTTCCAAGAGGTCTTCACAACAGAATAAGGTGAGGTCACTGTGCTAGGAGAAAGGGACGTAAACCAGGCGGCCTTGGAAGAGTTTGAAATTACGAGAGAGGAGGTCAAGAGACACCTGCTGGATCTGGATGTTAGAAAGGCTGTTGGTCCAGACGAAATCTCGCCATGGGTACTGAAAGAGTGTGCAGAGGCACTTTGCTTGCCACTCTCCATAATGTATAGTAGGTCACTGGAGACGGAAGACCTACCAGAAATATGGAAGACGGCGAATGTGGTCCCAATATACAAAAAGGGCGACAGGCAAGAGGCACTGAACTACAGGCCAGTATCCTTGACTTGTATACCATGCAAGGTGATGGAGAAGATCGTGAGAAAAAACCTGGTAGCACATCTGGAGAGAAGGGACTTCGTGACAAATCGACAACATGGGTTCAAGGAGGGTAAATCTTGCCTGACTGGCTTAATAGAATTCTATGACCAGGTGACACAGATTAAGCAAGAAAGAGGGCTGGGCGGACTGCATTTTCTTGGATTGTCGGAAAGCCTTTGACACAGTACCGCATAAGAGGCTGGTACATAAGCAGGAGAGACAGGCAGGTGTAGCTGGTAAGGTGCTCCAGTGGATAAGGGAGTACCTAAGCAATAGGAAGCAGAGAGTTACGGTGAGGGGTGAGACCTCCGATTGGCGTGAAGTCACCAGTGGAGTCCCACAAGGCTCTGTACTCGGTCCTATCTTGTTTCTGATATATGTAAATGATCTCCCGGAGGGTATAGATTCATTTCTCTCAATGTTTGCGAACGATGCCAAAATTATGAGAAGGATTAAGACAGAAGAGGACTGTTTGAGGCTTCAAGAAGACCTATACAAACTGAAGGAATGGTCGAACAAGTGGTTGTTAGAGTTCAACCCAACCAAATGTAATGTAATGAAGATAGGTGTAGGGAGCAGGAGGCCAAATTCAAGGTATCATCTGGGAGAGGAAATCCTTCAGGAGTCAGAGAAAGAAAAAGACTTGGGAGTTGATATCACGCCAGACCTGTCTCCTGCAGCACATATCAAGAGGATAACATCAGCGGCATATGCCAGGCTGGCCAACATACGAACGGCATTCAGAAATTTGTGTAAAGAATCATTCAGAACTTTGTATACCACATATGTCAGGCCAATTCTGGAATATGCAGCCCCAGCATGGTGTCCATATCTAGTCAATGATAAGACTTAACTGGAAAAGGTTCAAAGATTTGCCACCAGACTAGTACCCGAGCTGAGAGGTATGAGCTACGAGGAGAGACTGCGGGAATTGAACCTCACTTCGCTGGAAGACAGAAGAGTTAGGGGGGACATGATCACTACATTCAAGATTCTCAAGGGAATTGATAGGGTAGATAAAGACAGGCTATTTAACACAAGGGGCACACGCACAAGGGGACACAGGTGGAAACTGAGCGCCCAAATGAGCCACAGAGATATTAGAAAGAACTTTTTTAGTGTCAGAGTGGTTGACAAATGGAATGCATTAGGAAGTGATGTGGTGGAGGCTGACTCCATACACAGTTTCAAGTGTAGATATGATAGAGCCCAATAGGCTCAGGAATCTGTACACCAGTTGATTGACGGTTGAGAGGCGGGACCAAAGAGCCAGAGCTCAACCCCCGCAAGCACAACTAGGTGAGTACAACTAGGTGAGTACACACACACACTCTCACACACACACACACACACACACACACACACACACACACACACACACACACACACACACACACACACACACACACACACATACACACACACACACACACACACACACACACACACACACACACACACACACACACACGCGCACACACACACACACACACACACACACACACACACACACACACACACACACACACACACACACACACACACACACACACACACACACACACACACACACACACACACATATATATATATATATATATATATATATATATATATATATATATATATATATATATATTTGTGTATACTGGCAGCAGGTTTTCTTTTAAACATGTTTTATTGAATATGATGGCATATTCAGTATTTACTATCTTCTGATTTAGGGCTTCTATCCCTCTAACTATTTTCCTAGCATCAGGGCTTAACTGAAAGAGGAGATCTCCAAAACTCATTTTCGTTATTTCAAGGTGAAGAAAAAAGTGAATTACTATAGAATGTATTACACTTATTTATACAATTTGCACAACGTTTCGAACCTCCATGGTTCATTCTCAAGTTAAAAGAAATTACAGAACTCGTTGATTTATACCCGTACGGGGTCAGGTGATAAGATAAGTACAATAAAGGTAAAAACAAGGGGGATACATAAGGGATAAATGGGGGACGAAGCACATAAGAACATAAGAATGAAGGTAACTGCAGAAGGCCTTTTGGCCCATACGAGGCAGCTCCTATCCCAAAGATTAATCAGGTGTAATTGGCCTGTTATGTTGAACAGTGTCTTCTGTGTTGGCATCGTTATGTTCTGGTCTTGTCCTTACTCTCATGGTGGGTAGAGTAAATAGTTCCGTGATTTGGGTGTTCATGATAGGTTGTTCTATTCTTATGTGAATTGCTTCAAGAATTTGTAATCTTCTTGCATCTTGGCTTTTGTCTATTATACAGGTATTTTTGTTCAACATTTCTCTTGTTAGGGTCATGTCATGGGCTTGTCTCGTGTTATTCCTAGGGGCACCGGATTGAAGATGACATGTTAAACGCCTCGTCAGCTTGGTCGACGTCATACCTATGTACTTACATTGAAGGTTACATCCTTCGTGGGGGCAAGTGTACATGTATACAACGCTTGACTGCTGTAGAGGGTTCTCCGTCGGCTTCGGGCTGTTTTTGATAAGGAGTTCGGAAGTCTTCTTGGTTTTGTAGAATATGATCAGGTCTATGCTTTGGTTAGGAGTAATGCTTTTTACTCCTTTACAGATTATTTCTTTCATTATTCTTTCCTCTTTTTTATGTTCACTGTGCATGGTTGATTTGTAATATAATTTTATTGGGGGTATTGTGGTTTCTGTTCTAGGTTCAGGATTATACCATCGGTCCAAGTGTCTTTTTATAGCAGCGTTTATTTCCGAGTTGCTATATCCGTTGTTCACCAATACCTGTGTTATTCTTTTAAACTCTACTCACGTTGCTCCATTCGGAGCAGTGGGTAAGCGCTCGACGAATATAAGCATTGAGAACACTGGCATTGTATCTTTGGGGGCACTCACTTCTACCGTTCAGACATAATCCTATAAGAGGTTCCTGTTTTTGTTATTAGTACATCCAAAAATGGCAGACTGTTATTTTCACTATTTTCATGTGTAAATCGGAGTACTGACTCTCTCTCTCTAGATGGCTTTTTAGATCAATTAGTTTATCTGAGTCTTTTACTATGACGAATATGTCATCTACATATCGGCAATATACGGTTGGTTTTTGTCTACTACTGAAGACTCTGTCTTCGATGGTTCCCATATAAAAATTAGCAAATTAAACTCCTAAGGGGAAGCCCATTGCTACTCCGTCTATTTGTAGATACATGTCTCCTTGTGGACTGATGAAAGGGGCTTCCTTTGTACATGCTTCGAGAAGACTCTTCAAGTGTGGCTCGGGTATGTCTAATTTAGGGGTGCTCTCGTCTCTGTATACTGTGTCCAGTATCATTCCTATGGTTGTGTCGACTGGGACGTTGGTAAATAGGGATTCGACGTCCAGGGAAGCAATGATTCCATCGGGCTGAGTAGTTTTGATTAATTCTAGGAAATCTGCTGATGATTGTAGACTATAGTTGCTAGGAGTGTATGGAGTTAGGAGTTCGTTAAGTCTTTTTGCCAGGTGATAGGTTGGAGGTGGTATTTGGCTGATTATTGGGCGTAGTGGGTTACCTGGTTTGTGTGTCTTAACATTGCCATAGGCATATCCTAAGCCATAGTCGCCTTGGAGTTTAGTGAAATGCACACTACCTTTCTTTGCGTTGATTGCAGTAATTGTTTTGTTTACTTTGCGTTTAAGGTCTTAACCACAGGGTTCCTCGTGATTCGTTGAAATTTAGTTTCATCACTAAGGATGTCGCTAATTTTGTTCATGTATTCTTGGGTAGGAATCAATACATATGCTGCTGTCTTGTCGGCTTTCCTTATTGTTACGTCTTTCAGATTTTTTTTTTTTTAGTTTTTTTTTTTGCTTCTTTGAGTCGTGGGGTTAATATTGTAGATGAATATGTTCTTCGTTTTTTCCCCGCTTCTGTTAGTAGTTCAGCCTGAAGTGTGTCAGTGGTGATGACTTTTTTGTTGTCTTCTAGCGTATGGATACTTCTTCGTCCAGAAGCATTTCGATTTCCAGGCGTTTTTGATGCATCTTTGGTTTAGATATGAATATCTAAATGGTTTGGTTTAGATATGAATTCATATCTAAACCAAACCATTTAGAAACATATCTAAATTCACTTGATACACTGTGTTTGATATATTTAACCTACATCTTGCTTTTATATTCGTGTTAGATGAGGAGACACAAAAGTTTTGGGTGAGGTGGGTACATAAGAATGAAAGTAACTGCAGAGGGCCTATTGGCCCATACGAGGTCTTGAAGTGGGTAGAATGTAGTTATGTGTTAACTTGCTGTTGATTGCTGGTGTTGACTTTTTGATGTGTAGTGCCTCGCTGATGTCGAGCCTCCTGCTATTGCTGTATCTATCGATAATTTCTGTGTTGTTTGTTAAGATTTCTCTGGTGATGGTCTGGTTGTGAGAGACTATCACAAGAGTTGTGAGAGAGAGAGTTCTCTCTGGTTGTGAGAGAACTCGTGAGACACGAATTCTCCCATATAAGCAGAGGCTTGATGAAAAACGTAAGTGACCTCACACCTCTCTGGTGCCCTTGGGGAGTGGAGATGTTAAGGTAAATGCCATGAAGTTTCTATTCCTTTTAAGGGGCTGAGTTTGGTGTAGTGGGTTAAGGCATACTAGTTATGACCTGACCCTGTTCTGAAACTCTTCCTGGACAGATGTAGTAGTAGAACACATACTCACCACACCAGACATAAATATCTCTTTGATATCCCCAGAGTCAAACGTAATCTGTGTAAACACTCTTTGCAAATAAAGGAACCTTGTCTGTGGAACTCACTACCTAATGATTTGAAAAGCTGTCCAAAATTTGCCTTATTCAAAAATAAAACCAAAACGTTCCTAATTTCATCTTTATAGTTTCCTAACTATTGCTTTAATTGGCACTGTCTCTAGTGCTACCCAATCCCCCAATATATGTACCTATGTCATATATATTAATATAACTTACCATTATAATCATTGCTGCTATCTTGTAACATGTTATTCACATAGTTTGCTACATTATATCTTGCAATAAACTCAATTATGCTAAAATGTACTCTTTGATTACCCTTAAATTTACTTTAATGTACCTACTTTAAATAAATAAATAAATAAATGTTTATTTAGGTAAGGTACATACATACAAGAGATTTTACAAAGAATGATGGATTTATAGATAGGGCTAGTACATACAATGCCTAAAGCCACTATTACGCAAAGCGTTTCGGGCATGAAAAACTTAAATGACTAAAGCTTAATACTAAATGAGTATAAAGAATAAAATGTGTTGAAAACAAATAAAAATAGAGATAAAACAGGGGGGAACATGGCTGAAAAAGCAGCACAAATACAATTAGGTCGACAAACAGCGTTGTTTAAAAAAAAAACAGACATGGGTTGACAACAGAGGGGTAAGGTAGGTTACAGGGAATTTATTAGGTAGAGCTTCGTTTTTATCTTAAACTGGTTGAGAGCGGTACAGTCTTTAACATGGTTGGGAAGGTCATTCCGCATTCTGGGTCCCTTGATTTGTAGAGCATTTCTAGTTTGATTAAGTCGTACTCTAGGAATATCAAAACTGTATTTATTTCTGGTGTGGTGCTCATGGGTTCTGTTACAACCTTCTATGAAGCTTTTGAGATCAGGATTGGCATTACAGTTCAGCGTTTTATATATGTATAATACACATGAGAGAATGTGCAGTGACTTAATATCTAACATATTCAGAGATTTGAGTAGGGGTACCGAGTGATGTCTGGGGCCAGAGTTGGATATTGTTCTAATAGCAGCTTTGCGTTGAGTAATTAGAGGACGTAAATGATTTTGGGTAGTGGAACCCCAAGCACAAATACCATATCTATCTTCAGATAGATGAGATATGGATAGGTGAGGGAGTAATAGTCACCAGGGTAGGGCGGGTCACATAATATCTGATCTTAGAAAGAATGCCAACAGTTTTTGAAACTTTTTTTTGATATATATAGAATGTGTCCCTGGAAATTCAGCTTGGGGTCAATGAGAACGCCCAGGAATTTGCCATCTAATCTGTTACAAACTTGTCTTGTTTATTTTGAGATTTATTTGATTAGAGGATTTATTACCAAACAGAATATAGAAAGTTTCGTCAATGTGAGTTTGTGGGTGAGTTTGTTGGCAGTTAGCCAAAGATGGACTTTATTTAGCTCAGTATTTACTGTGGCATTTAGAGCAAGGTTGTCAGGACTGGAGTAAATGAAGGTTGTGTCATCAGCAAATAGAATTGGTTTGAGGTGTTGGGAGGCATTTGGAAGGTCATTAATGTAGATGAGAAAGAGGAGAGGGCCAAGTATGCTGCCCTGAGGAACACCAATGTTGATGGGTAGGGTGGGAGAAATTGAATTATTCACAGAAACATACTGGAGCCTGTCAGTAAGGTAAGATTTGAGGTATTGCAGGGAGTGTCCTCTGACTCCATAATGATGTAATTTAAGAAGAAGGTTTTGGTGGTTGACAGTGTCAAAAGCCTTACGCAGGTCCACAAATAACCCAACAGGGAACTCATTTTTATCAAGAGCTGCATGAATCAAGTTAATCATACTAATAAGTGCATCGTTAGTGCTTTTTTGGCTCTGAAGCCATATTGGCAAGAGCTAAGTATATTGTGTTTGGCTAGATAAGAGTAAAGCTGCTTGTAGATTAGTTTTTCAAAAATTTTTGACAAGTAAGG
Organism: Procambarus clarkii; assembly: GCF_040958095.1. Lineage (NCBI taxonomy): Eukaryota > Metazoa > Arthropoda > Malacostraca > Decapoda > Cambaridae > Procambarus > Procambarus clarkii. Next base: position 26,449,111 of record NC_091218.1, on the reverse strand, counting down.
CAGGATTGATATAGGTCTGTAGTTGTTAACATCTGTGAGATCACCACATTTGTGGACAGGGGTTACTCTCGCTTTGTTTAGAATATCTGGAATGGTTTGGAGTTCAAGTGACTTGTTGAAGAGCAATGCAGTAGCAGGGGCTAAAAATCTGGAGGCCTTTTTATAAATTAAAGTTGGTATCTCCTCAAGGGCACTAGACTGGGTTTTAAGGGAAAGGATTATCTCATTGACGTCAGTGGAATTAATAGGCTTTAGGTACAGAGACTGTGGATAGTTACCTGTAAGATAGTCCTTAACATCCGTACTGGAAGATGGAATATCATTTGCAAGGGATGACCCATTGGAAGAGCAAGCACCTATTGAACTCAATAGCAGAATCAGAGGCTGAAAGCTGACCATCGTTATTGGACAGGAGTGTTGGTTTGTTACTTAAAATCTTCTTTGATCCCAATATTTGTGAAATTGTGCTCCAAGGTTTTTTAATGTTTCTCTTTATTTTAGTAAATTTATCTTCTTAGTATTTAGTTTTGGCTCGTCTAATTATCTTAGATAGCAATAACGAATAATTCTTTGCAGACAGTTCCTAACCTATACTTCTCTCAGAGTCATATTTTTTATTAATGGATTTAAGTATTCCCTTTGTAAGCCAGGGATTGTTAAGCCTTTTGGTCGTGATTTGTTTTGTAAGCATAGGACAGTGGGTGTTATAAAGGCTAAGAGTTTTTTGAAGAAAAGATTGCACTGCTAGGTTGATGTCCCCTATGTTACCTAACTCGGACTCCCAGTTGACATTATCAGCAGCAGTTATAAAATTGTCTATAACAGTTTCATTATGCAGCCTAAAACTTAACTCCCTTGACTCTAGAGGTGGTTTGTTAATGTTAGTTAAGAGAAATGTGGGGTAATGGTCTGTAGTGCTATCGGTGATTATACCTGAAGTAAGCGGAGAGATTATGTTGGTCCAGATGTGATCTAGAGTCATGGCAGTACTATCAGTGATTCTAGTAGGTCTAGTGATTAAGGCTATGAGGAAGCAGGAATTCATACAGTTGAGGAAGCTAACAGCAGTGGGGTGTTCAGGCTCGCAGAGGTCAATATTAAAGTCCCCTGCGATAATTAGAGGGTTTTTGTTCAGTCTGTTATCGAGTATTAGATTTCTAAGGTTTGAGTTGAATTCGGACACATCAGTGTTAGGAATTCTATAGACTGCACCCACAGACAGGACAGACTCGGCACCCTTGACTCTGAAGCTGGCGAAGATATACTCCCCACAGCAGTCTCTAGTTCTAATTACTTTTAAGCATGTTAGTTCTTGGTGGTAGTAAAGAGCAGTGCCACCACCTCTCTGAATTTGACGACAGTTGTGAATTGCCGAGTGGTTAGGCATGTTAAAGAGTTGAGTAGTATCCTCTTTCAACCACGTTTCAGTAAGTATAATAAAAGAGAATTTGTTGTCAATAGTTTCAATCAAGGCACTAACATCATCGAAGTGTTTACCTAGGAATCTAACGTTCAAGTTGATTACAGAGATATTGTGATTATGTGTTAATACATTGTTTACATCATGTGCTGTAAAATATCTGCAATATAGATCATTAAAGTGATGATTGTCATAGATAGTGGATAAGAGGTTTAGTTCTGGGTCTATACTTGTCTGCATAAAAAGGCTGGTTGCAGGAAAACAAGGCAAGAATGGCAAATTACAAAATAGAATTATGATATAAAAGGGGGAAAAATATATAAACAAGACTATACAAAACAAACACAAAATGAACAACAAAAGAAAAATGAGGTAGATAAATATTTTTTTCTGACAAATTTCTTACACAATGGATTTTTTTGTACTTTCTTGCGATGTGCTTTTGTACTTAATTACAATGTATTTTTGTATTTACAATGAACCTGTAAATATTTTTTTTTTTAATTTTGCTAGAAATTACCTTCTTATGATTATCTGTAGATTAAGGGTCTGCCCGAAACGCTATGCGTGCTAGTGGCTTCACAAGAATGTAAAACTTCAAATCTCTGTACTCTCATGAACCCAATGTACTTTCTTGTATATAAATAAATAAATAAATAAATAAATAAATAAATAAATAAATAAATAAATAAATAAATAAATAAATAAATAAATAAATAAATAAATAAATAAATGCTATATGATAAACTATCACAGTTTTTTAATCGATTCTATTAAAATTGAAACCGCATATTTCACTAGTGCAAAACCAGAACAGAAGCAGGTGATGGCTGATATGAAAACAAGTGGAGTAAACACATGTTTTAAACTCATGTTGAATGCTTCATCTGTTAGTGAATATGTATTGGACAATGTAGACGTTAGAATTAGGCTGGAACTACAACCAGATAAATGGATTGCTTTCAGCCTCAGATTCTGCTATTGAGTTCAATAGGTTCTTCTCTGCCATTGGGTCATCCCTTGCAAATGATATTCCATCTTCCAGTACTGACGTTAAGGACTATCTCACAGGTAACTATCCACAGTCTCTGTACCTAAAGCCTATTAATTCCACTGACGTCAATGAGATAATCCTTTCCCGTAAAACCAAGTCTAGTGCCCTTGAGGAGATACCAACTTTAATTTACAAAAAAGCCTCCAGATCTTTAGCCCCTGCTATTGCATTGCTCTTCAACAAGTCACTTGAACTCCAAACCTTTTCAGATATTCTAAAAAAAGCGAGAGTAACGCCTGTCCACAAATGTGGTGATCTCACAGATGTTAATAACTACAGACCTATATCAATCCTCTCAAACTTGTCAAAAAATTTTGAAAAACTAATCTATAAGCAGCTTTACTCTTATCTAGCCAAACTCAATATACTTAGCCCTTGCCAATATGGCTTCAGACCCAAAAAAGCACTAACGATGCACTTATTAGTATGCTTAACTCGATTCATACAGCTCTTGATAAAAATGAGTTCCCTGTTGGGTTATTTGTGGACCTGCGTAAAGCTTTTGACACTGTCAACCACCAAAACCTTCTTCTTAAACTACATCATTATGGAGTCAGAGGACACTCCCTGCAATACCTCAAATCCTACCTTACTGACAGGCTCCAGTATGTTTCTGTGAATAATTCAATTTCTCCCACCCTACCCATCAACATTGGTGTTCCTCAGGGCAGCATACTTGGCCCTCTCCTCTTTCTCATCTACATTAATGACCTTCCAAATGCCTCCCAACACCTCAAACCAATTCTATTTGCTGACGACACAACCTTCATTTACTCCAGTCCTGACCCCCTTGCTCTAAATGCCACAGTAAAAACTGAGCTAAATAAAGTCCATCTTTGGCTAACTGCCAACAAACTCATCCTTAACATTGACAAAACTTTCTATATTCTGTTTGGTAATAAATCCTCTAATCAAATAAATCTCAAAATAAACAATACCCAAATTTGTAACAAATTAGATGGCAAATTCCTTGGCATTCTCATTGACCACAAGCTGAATTTCCAGGGCCACATTCTAAATATATCAAAAAAAGTTTCAAAAACTGTTGGCATTCTTTCTAAGATCAGATATTATGTACCCCGCCCTGCCCTGGTGGCTCTCTATTACTCCCTCGTCTATCCATATCTCAACTATGGTATTTATGCTTGGGGTTCTACTACCCAAAATCATTTACGTCCTCTAATTACTCAACACAAAGCTGCTATTAGGACAATATCCAACTCTGGCCCCAGACATCACTCGGTACCCCTACTCAAATCTCTGAATATGTTAGACATTAAGTCACTGCACATTCTCTCATGTGTATTATACATATATAAAACGCTAAACTGTAATGCCAATCCTGACCTCAAAAGCTTCATAGAAGGTTGTAACAGAACCCATGAGCACCACACCAGAAATAAATACAGTTTTGATATTCCTAGAGTACGACTTAATCAAACTAGAAATGCTCTACAAATCAAAGGACCCAGATTGTGGAATGACCTTTCCAACCATGTTAAAGACTGTACCTCTCTCAACCAGTTTAAGTTAAAAACGAAGCTATACCTAATAAATTCCCTGTAACCTACCTTACCCCTCTAATGTCATCCAATGTCTGTTTTTTTAAGAGCGCTGTTTGTCGACAGAATTGTATTTGTGCTGCTTTTTCAGCTATGTTTTCATTCCATGTTTTCATTTTACTCTTTATGCTCAATTAGTATTAAGCTTTAGTCATTTAAGTTTTTTATGCCCGAAACGCTTTGCGTAATAGTGGCTTTAGGCATTATATGTACTAGCCCTAACTATAAATCCATCATTCTTTGTAAAATCTCTTTTATGTATGTACCTTACCTAAATAAACATTTTTATTTTTATTTTGATTTTGATTGTACTTAGCGATAATGATCAAGCCAATTTTAAATACAATGTTAAGTCTGCACGATTGTGGATAGATAGAGTGATACCCTACTCTGAGGGATTAATAGTGATTAATAAGGCTATGATGCAGAAAACCTCCCCGATCACGTATACTTTCAATAAAACTTTATATAAAACATACATACTGGGTACTGGTCAGCACTCGATAACTTTGGACCAGCTTTGGGGTACAGAAATACCAAGAACATCTATATATTGTGATTCTTAATATGGAAGCAGTGTCAGGGGCATATAATAATAACCTGATTTATTTGGAAAACTGTGGCTTAAGTAAGGTATTAATATCACAGAATAGCACTAATATCATTAATATTGTATGCGAGTTTCCTTATAACTGTGCCAAATTATATTATACAGAATTACAAGTCTTGGAGTTTGATAATGATAATATATTGTGTTATGATACATATGTGAATGGTGGAACAATACTAGCCTTTAATTTACAAGCAGAGGACACGACACCACTTGAAAAGACCGGTAATCTGAGGATTGCTTTGGAATTTAAACATGGAGTAGCACGTAATAAGGTCAGGAGTGATCAGCATTAATGCAGAGCGTCAAGTTATTTGTGATACAAGAGGATAAATATTAATATGAATTGTTTGGAAATAAACGAAGTGCTTAGGAGTACTTTAGGTGTGAAGGTGGATTATTTGGGGTGTTTCCTAGCAAATGATGTAAGGAAGATCCTGAAAAAGATACATAGTAGACCCACAGCATTCATGATGAATATACTGGGCCCAGGTTCAGCTATTAAAATGGGGCGTTGGATAATATTCTATGTTCATAATAGAGCTAAAGATCAAACGAAGATAGTTATTCTAGACAGTTATGCTAATCACAGAATCGAATCGTATTCAAGATCCTTTGAAGAGTTTATCTCTTACTTCCATGATTATGAGTTATATATAATAAAGAATAGAATACAGTCTGAACAGTTACTTTTGCGGGAATTGCGCTGTTTATTTTGTCTTTCATCTTTTGCATTTAAACTTCGAAGAAGCCTTGCAAAACTTTGATGAAACATTTAAATATGGGCTATATAGCGAGAATGACGCTAAAGTGATGAGATTTACTTATGTGCGAATGAAAATGCCAGCATGCAATTAAACAAGATCGAAAGCTGGGAGAAATTATACGAAGAAATAACTAACTAACCGGATATAATGATGAGTAATAATATTAATATTTATGCTAATCTGAGATAAAGAGATATAACAGTTATTAGTAATTTTCGTTCTCAACAAACTTATATCTGGATCTTTCGGCTACAGTGGGATTTCTACAACAACAGGAAGCCTACCCAGGTGAACTTGATAATGAGGAGAGAGTTGATCAGGAGGATGAAAATGTTGCATTTAAATTTGGAAGATCTGATCTAACTCTTTATTACTATAAACTTCTTAATTCTAAGTAAGCAGAATGATTATCTGTGTGGAGCGAGTATAAGATTTACTCGTTACAGGTATTTTTATTTTTAATAAATGAATAAAAACTATATATATATATATATATATGTGTATAATTTCTCCTAAGTATAAATCTTATTAAGAACTTGTTGACTCAGGGGGGTAGCGCCCGAGTATTTATCTTGGGGGCGTGGGTATAATTGTTACTGTAGGCGATTGGTGTGAAGGTGCACCTGTAGGTGCGCGCGAGAGCGTCACAAGCACATCCAGTCTTACAGTGAATATGAGCGGTGTTTGTGTGAAGCTCCTCCCTCCGTCAGGAGAAATGTGTTACTTTGTTGATGTGACGTACCCCCTTGATACTTATAAAGGGGAACTCTTTTATCTTGTCTCAATAAACATACTTGAACTTGGGGAACTCTTAGTGTGAGTGTGTGTGTGTGTGTGTGTGTAGAAATTATATTATCTGATCATAGTGAAATGAAGAAATAACATGAAGTCATATGTCACATTTTTTCCTTTCATCTCATCCACCTCCACCCATCTACTGTGAGCAATCCTTTTTTATATTTTCTCTATGCATACTCTATTTTTAATACTAGTACTATCCCTGCAAAATGTGTTTTCGTCAGTCTAATGTCATGCTATATGGTTTACCATTAGGCCTCAATGCTCAGATTGGAAGGTGTAAGTTTCTTTATGGCAATACACCTGTTCACTCCAGGTAATAATGTAATCAATGTAAAATCACACACTTAAATAAATTTTTGAATCTAAAGCTAGATTATACACAACATTATTATAATGATTACATATTATGCTGTTATTACGGCTTACTCTTATATATCAATGAACTGTTTTTTTTTTTTGTAAATTAAGACAATAATAAATGTACAGCCATTTATGAATAAAGTTTTGGAATGTAAATTGTATGGTAATTATATTCTCATGTGGATTTGCTTACAGTGGCAGTTGAGACCATAACATTACTCCTGTACTGGCAAGGAAGGTGCTATTAGGCTTAATTTCCTGTTGCCAGCATACAGTCACACTGAAGTTGGTACTGGCATGCTTGAGTGTGTGTGGTGTTTGTTGCCAGCATACAGTCACACTGAAGTTGGTACTGGCATGCTTGAGGGTGTATGGTGTTTGTTGCCAGCATACAGTCACACTGAAGTTGGTACTGGTATGCTTGAGTGTGTGTGGTGTTTGTTGCCAGCATACAGTCACACTGAAGTTGGTACTGGCATGCTTGAGTGTGTATGGTGTTTGGGTACTTATACATGACTCTCATTACAGTTATTTTATTTGAATTAAAGTCTTTAAAACGCTATGATTGTGGCCAAGTCAAATAATTTGAAGCATCAAGAGTAGAACTGTGTTGAGGACGATGATGGCAGTGAGGGCGTCGGTCTGGGGGACGGACTGGTCGCTACAGCCACTTCATAGCTAGGTAGACCATCAGGAGAGGGCCTGAACACACTGGAGGCGTCTGTTGCAGCTTCTTGGTCAGAGGCAGAAAGGAGAGAGGAGTCGGAAGGTGGGAGTTGTGACATTAGAGAGGTGGAGATAATGTCGCTGTGGTGTATTTCCGAGTAAGGTGGAGGCGACTCTCTCATCGCAACATCACGGCTACTGTCGAAGTCAGAGACGGAAGCTGTGAGCTCTGAAACATCAAGTGCTTGCAGGTGGAATGATGCTCTGGCAGCGCCTGTTGGCCTGTCTGTCTGTGGCCTTTGGTTCCCTGAATATATTGTAATTTGAGCGATGGTAGCTGAGCCCTCAGACACTGTCGGGTTTGTGGTCTCCTCCGGGCTGGTGAGTTTCTTTTCTAACACTATCGTGCAGGCTGCCACAAACATCATTATACCAATAATTCCTGTATGGGCAGTAAATATTTAAATTTAAATACTCTGAAATAAATACGTCTAAGTCGAGGCTTTCTTAATTATACATAAATAAAATTTATGGCAAGTGCAGAAACTATGAGAGACAATTTCTTTTAGATTTGTGTTGTTTAGTGTTGACATGTCTTCACCTGGTGTTGTGATCCAGACTTTAGGCCAGGCGTTACAACTGTACAGGTTATTGTCGAGAACTGTGCTGCTCGATGCTCAGGAACGGGGAAGGAAAATTGCCTAAAGGTTCCCACAGCCCGGGACTCGAACCCGGGTTGTTCTCGCTAGTGAGTTGGTCGTGTGAGAGCACTAAACACTACACACATGATGACCAAACCACACATCAGAAGATGAAGAAACGGCAACGTTTCGGTCCGTCCTTGACCGAAAGTGGTGTGTGATTATCAAGTCCACACACGACTTGATAATGGTAATGGACAGAGCGAAACGTCATCGTTTCTTCATCTTCTGGTGTGTGGGTTGGTCATCATCATCACAGCCACGTTACTGTGACTCATCGTCCGCTACACACATGAACCGGACGGACACTATTGTTCAAAATATTAATAACAAAATGGACAGTAGAACTAACCTCCTAAAAATGCAATAAGACCCATATTATTTGTAAAAAATGTAATGAATAATATAGCGAGGAGAAAAATGGCCACCCAAACGATAGACATCCGCGATGCATTCTGTAAAACCAATATCAATTATTAAATCCTAAAGTTGTAATTACAATGGAGGCAAATAATAATCTGGAGGGACTTTACACATAACTCAGGAGAGTCTAACATCAAATATAGTGGACAAATATTTAGATAAAACCTACAAATTTTGACGCTGATAAAATAATCTTCATTTACTTTGTTTTATAATGTTTATAATAAATATGCGTACTCTGAAACATGAATATTAATATTAATTTTATTATTTCAATTCAAATATAAAGGAGTAGGCACTCAATAGCATTATTATTTTAGCATACAAAGAATTTCAGGGTTAATTTTATGTATGTCTTATAATGAAGAAGAATTTTACATCTTTTATGATACATGGAGACAATTTACAAGCTTGAATTAGAATGGCGAGTACATTAGTCGCTACCAGGTATAAGAGTATGTTGTTCTAGCAAGCTTAGATACGTTAGGGCGAAATGTTGTCTAGTATATTATAAAGCTAAGATGTTACATTTATGGTAATGATTGAATGATGGCAATTTAATATTGTATAGAAGGTTTTGGGTAACAGTGTTTACAGTACAATCAGCTTACCCAGCCGGCACCAAGGCACATACATGGTATTGGCGGGCTCTCTCTCTTACGGGGCGTCATGGGAATATGTTATGGCAGGTGGGACTCCGGCAGCTAATTAATTATTAATTTAAACACTTTCGCGGGATGAGGACGCCTCCCGGAGTCCTGTCTCGCCTACCCGCTCCCGCTATGTGGACATAAACTTATGTCCTCTTTTAAAATATTTGTATAAAATTCAATTTTTATCCGATTTACTTTGAGTTTGTTTCAAACTGCGCGCCATGAGGCTCTCTTTCTCACCAATAGGCTGCATGGTACAATAAGTTCATGAAAGGTTCACAAACATAACAAAAGTAAAAACATTTCGTGTGTGTTTGACTCTCACTGATATGTTCCAGCGTTGTTTTATATTTGGCACTATTCTATCTTACGCTTTGTTGATCTTTTTTACCTACGGGCTCATAGAACATTCTATTGCAAACACATTGACACAAAAATGAATGACGTACATAGAATAATAATGTCATGAGAATGAAATAAGTATAAACTTTCAAAGCGCCGTGCGTCGTCCCGTCACCGACACCGGGTAACAATTTCACCACTTCCCACACTCTTGCGGGTGGGCCGCAATCATTATTCTACGCTTATATTCATATCACCGTGTTGGGAATTTCATTGCGAGTCTATTGATACCAAAATTAACGCTGTAGGACAAGTGTGGAGGTGATAACAATCCCAAGAGTAAAAACATTTTGTTGCTGTTGGGCGCTCACGGCGAGTCATCTTCGTAGTTATTTATTTGGTGCTGGTATCCCTATACGTTTCGTGACTTTTTTCACTGATGTTCTTCTAGAGAATTTTATTGCAAACACGTTGGTACCAAAATGAAATACGTAGCTCAAGAACTAAGGTCAGGAGAGTAAAAGGAGTATACACATTTTTGTTTTTACGCTTACGCGGCAAAACGCCGGGAGCACTTATGGTTGTTTTTTTTACATTGGCCGGAGGCTGAAAGTGTATTAAGTAACCTCTCTTGTTGGAAGTTGAGCCACTAATTCCCTTCTTGTTATAATGGTAATTATGAATAATTATGAGGCTGTAACTCTGTTATTACAACATTTACTTACAATGATAATATTAATGGCTGATGTAACATAGTGACGTCAGTCAGGTCCGCGTCATCGCAAGTATTAAGCAAGTCACAATATTTACTACACTTAGTCCTCATGAATAAATATGTACGGCGTAGATGAATTCTAATGTTTTACACATTAGTTGAGTTTACATGTTATTTGATTAGTTTTACACATGCGATGATTTGGGATAAAAGCTTCTCTCCCAATTAAATAAATATTAACTCTCGGGTGAATGACGGTGAGGGAGGGAGAGGAGGCGCCATTGAGGACTTGAAATATAAAAGCCTAGTTACAGAAGAAGAAGAAATACTCATCAATGCTTGCCAATATAATACGAAGAGCCAAACTCTCCTTTTATGAGAATATATTTAAAGAAGCAAAAGGAAATATGAAAAGTACATGGTAAGCCATGTCTAACATCCTGGGATCTAAACAACAATCATATAACTACTAGTTAAAACTCTCCAAGGATTGTTACACATATCCAACACTTGAAACGGCAACTGAATTTATTAGCTTCTTTTCATCAGTTGGTGTTAACCTTGCCAGATAAATCCCAGAGACCCAGACTGGTGTAACCATCCTCCGAATTGGCAGTATGGTTTAATACCAAGTGTAATAAGTACATTTCCTAACTGTTATACATAGTACATAATTGCACTACTGAGGCCCTTATTTACCTCCATATTTATTCTCTTCGTTTTCTGTTAAGACACGCAGAATTTTAGAACGAAGTTTTCAAGTTTAATTTGTTATTCACAAGTTTTAAATATCACGAATTTCGTTTTTAGTTTTATTAAACAATAGAGATTTTATACAAAATTTGAAAATGTCCTGAGTTACTTTACAATTTATTGAAATATTTTAGTTTTGTTTTATAAAACTATAATGTCAATATAGCTATAGGTATAAGTACTAATTGTAATTAAGAAGCAATAAAGTGCTTATCTTCACACACTAAGATGGTTAGGTTAGGTCGTGGCTTTCTATTCAGCTTTTCAGGTAAACTCAAATATTCACAATATATTTGACAGTACGGTTTAATACTAAGTGAAAATAAGTAGAATTTCTGACTGCTAGGAATAGTACATAATTACACTCACTTGTGCTGTTACATTTGCCTCCCCGTCTTGGGAGGATGGGCTGCACATGTTACTACATATCTCAACGGCAGCTATCCTAACTCTCTACTTATTTTACCAGTCAGCAAGACAGACATTATATCCATAATTCAATCACTTAAAACTAAAGCTGGGAACATTAATGAAACGCCATCTATGATATATAGGAGTGCTGCCCTTGCTCTTGCACCACCCATAGCTCTGCTATTCAACAAATCTCTAGAGTGTCATACACTTCCAGATTTCCTTAAAAAAGCAAGAGTGACGCCAGTTCATAAAGGAGACGAGACAGCTGACATAAACAATTACAGACCAACATCAAACCTAACTATACTTTCAAAAATATTTGAATCAATTATTTTCAAACAGCTAAATTCCTGCCTTGTAAAACTAAACATATTAAGTCTCTGCCAGTTTGGATTCCCTTCCCAAAAGAGTACCAATCATGCCATTATTAGTCTGCATAATATAATCTACACAGCCCTGACAAAAATGAGTTCCCAATTGGCCTCTTCATAGACCTGAGAAAGTCTATTAAGACTAAACCATAACTACCTCTTAATTAAACTTCCCCACTATGGTATCCGAGGCCTTGCTCTGAACTATATTCGTTCCTATCTCAGTGACAGACACCAATATGTAGCCATCAATAATGTAATCTCTCCCACTCTACCATTAACAGTAGGAGTGCCACAGATCAGCATCTTAGGACCTCTCCTATTTTCTGTATACATCAATGATTTGCCAAATGTCTCTAACATTCTTAAACCTTCAATATTTGCTGAAGTACTACCTTCATCAATTCTGACCCCAACCCCCACACACTAAATAATATTGTCAATAGTGAATTTAAAAAAGTCCACTCATGGATGTCAACCAACAAACTCACACTAAACATAGAAAAGACCTACTACATTTTATTTGGTAGTAAATCATCAAATCAAATTCAGCTTCAGATAGACAATGTTAACATTAGCAATAACAATGAAGGAAAGTTCCTTAGCCTATACATAGACAAGAAACTGAACTTCAGCACCCACATAGCCAAAAGAGTCTTTAAAACGGTCGGTATACTTTCTAAAATTAGATATTATGTTCCCACTCTGTTCTCCTCTCATTAAACTATGCGCTAATCTATCCCTATCTTACATACGGTATCTGTGCATGGGGTTCAACCACAGCACATAACCTCACGCCCATCATCAATCAGCAAAAATCTGCTATCAGAACTATAACAAATCTGTCTTCAGACAACACACAACCCCTCTGTGTAAGTCCCTTAACATACACTCACTCCACATATTATCATGTGCTATTTACGTGTACAGAACCTTGTTCCTAGACGCTAATCTTGATCTGAAACATTTCCTTGATAGGTGATATAGAACCCATGAGCACCACACCAGAAATATATATGTCTTTGATATCCACAGATTCAAACTAAATCTGTGCAAACACTCTATGCACATAAAAGGACCCAGTCTTTGAAACTCACTCCCTGACGAATTACAAAATTGTCCAACCTCAGCCTTATTCAAAAGTAAACCAAAAAGTACCTAATTTCATCCTCATAGTTTCCTACCTTGTGCTTCAAACTCACACTATATTTTATACTACCTACTTCCCTAATATTAGTATTTAAGACATATATCTTTACCGGTGTAATCTCCTCTGTCAATTTATATTGTATTTTTGTGTTGATATAAAACCTTGCTACAATGTACCTTTTCATCTTGCCTGATTGGTTAGATTAACGACCTGCCCGACCTGCCCGACCTGCCCGACCTGCCCGACCTGCCCGACCTGCCCGACCTGCCCGACCTGCCCGACCTGCCCGACCTGCCCGACCTGCCCGACCTGCCCGACCTGCCTGTGCGTGTTAGTGTGGCTTTGCGAGAATGTACAAATACCAATCTTATGTAATCTCACAACCCATTGTAACTTCTTGTGAATAAATTTTTATTGTTGTTTTAGGTTCAGTTACTGGGAACAAAATGTTGGTAGTAGCACCGGCTATAGTGAGCCCGTAGTAGACGTACTTGGCACAGGAGCGGGGCTCTCAAGGATGCATAAGTTGCAATTTTGTGTTAAATACATATGTGGAAGGGGTGAGGTTAAGGGTATAAGGAATATGGAGGGCAATCAAACGTATGGTAAAGAATAGGGAAATAAGGGAAAAGGGTCAATCGAACATTGGGTAAGGCGTTGCCTAAAACTTTGCTACTCTCAGTCTACATGTTTTTTAATTGTATGGAATAGGCAGGAACAGTTAGGTAAGTACACATAGTAAATGGGTTACCTACACTTACGCTCATCCACGTTAGCTCTAGGATCTTCTCATCACATCCTCTTTCACCCAAATTCCTGATCATCCGCAGTCTCACCCTCACTCCCTGTCAGCTCCGCCCTCCCTCTCATCGCTTTTGTCCTCCCGATACATCCTTGTGTTCAGCCCGGTACACCCTGGCACATCCTCACCCCACGCTCTCACCTCCTCTCACCCCTCTCTCACTCCCCCCGAAATGAGACTGTTTTCAATTACTCCGTTTAACGCAAATTAGTTACTATACCCATAACATAGATGGAGGAATACGAATAGGCAAAAAAGCACAAATTTTAATGCATAAAGAGCAGTGTTGGAAGATTCAGAATGAATGACTTAGTATGATTTATAAGACATAAGACACAAATATAAGATGGACGATTGATGCATAAAGATGATTTAGTTTGTTGCTTTAAGAGTTTTGTTGGTCGATTTGATACGAAACAGAAAGACTGATGGTAAGTTGACCTAGAAACTTCATAAAGAATTCATAATTAAATTTGTTACTACATAAAAAGTAGTTATATGATACAGAAATAAAAATAGTTTACCTTAATAAAGATGTCTTTGAAGGATGTTTATTACAGAGTAAAGGAAAGAGATTATCTTAGTTATGACACAGAAGGAGATGTCTTAGTAAAAGGTTATGTTAATAATAGTAATATGTGTACTGGTACACATAAGTAATCTGGAAATCTCAGGAAATGAAGGAGAGGTCTGTAGAATGGTTGGAATTTGTTTGGAATGAGCGGACGGGTAAGTGCACACAGAGGTCTGGGTCACCTGCAGTCAGGCTCATCCACACTCATCTGTGCTCAGCTTCTCTCATCACACTCATCTCACTCTGCTCTCACCACCACACGCTCACCCACTCTCACTGTGTTGTCACGCTCACCCCTGCTCATCCACACACTCACTCTGATCTCGCACTCATCATGCTCATCCACACTCTCATCTCTGAAATATTTTGGATAATGAGTAGGATAGTAACAATTAATAATGAGGAGAAAACGCACTGGAATAATTTGAACATGGTACAAAAAGAGAAGTACTACATCCAAAATACGATGGTATAAATTGCAAAAACTGCTGTCATAAAGCTAAGTTCTTTAGTATGTCCAAAATATGAAGAATTATAGTACAAGTAAGCCGGTACAACTAGGGGTCTACACGTGCAGCTTACAAATAGCTCAATACATCTAAGTGGCACTCATGGGGCCATCGTAGGGGCCTCGTAGCCTGGTGGATAGCGCGCAGGACTCGTAATTCTGTGGCGCGGGTTCGATTCCCGCACGAGGCAGAAACAAATGGGCAAAGTTTCTTTCATCTTGAATGCCCCTGTTACCTAGCAGTAAATAGGTACCTGGGAGTTAGTCAGCTGACACGGGCTGCTTCCTGGGGGTGGAGGCCTGGTCGAGGACCGGGCCGCGGGGACACTAAAGCCCCGAAATCATCTCAAGATAACCTCATCCACCCGACAGAAACCATCCCTCATCCATTCCAAGAGTTAGAATTTGAGACGTGATCAGAGACCAGGCCACAATAGACATTGATCCTCAAACCATTGAGACCCATGGCCCTATGACTATGACCTAACTTGGCTGCTAAAACATCTAAAGTTTCCCCAAGAAGTACAATTCATCTAAAGGTTTTCCCAATACATATAACTACGAATAGGTAAGTACATATAGGTAAGTACACTACAATGACTAGGAACACTTATATACTTATAGGTAGTGGGCTCTACTACATACAAAATGTGACAGTTTAGAAGTAATAATAGAAAACTACTAAGAGTGGGGCCCAAGAGGAAGTCTTTAAACATGCACGCCTGCCCAAGTACACAATTAGGCGAGCACCCATAATTGTTCACCTATAATATGGTGACCATGGATGACAGACTGTGATGGTGGAGAGTTCCAAGGATGCTAAGTGGTGACCATGGATGACAGACTGTAATGGTGGAGAGTTCCAAGACTGCTAAGTGGTGACCATGGATGACAGACTGTGATGGTGGAGAGTTCCAAGACTGCTAAGTGGTGACCATGGATGACAGACTGTAATGGTGGAGAGTTCCAAGACTGCTAAGTGGTGACCATGGATGACAGACTGTAATGGTGGAGAGTTCCAAGACTGCTAAGTGGTGACCATGGATGACAGACTGTGATGGTGGAGAGTTCCAAGGATGCTAAGTGGTGACCATGGATGACAGACCGTGATGGTGGAGAGTTCCAAGGATGCTAAGTGGTGACCATGGATGACAGACTGTGATGGTGGAGAGTTCCAAGGATGCTAAGTGGTGACCATGGATGACAGACTGTGATGGTGGAGAGTTCCAAGGATGCTAAGTGGTGACCATGGATGACAGACTGTGATGGTGGAGAGTTCCAAGGATGCTAAGTGGTGACCATGGATGACAGACTGTGATGGTGGAGAGTTCCAAGGATGCTAAGTGGTGACCATGGATGACAGACTGTGATGGTGGAGAGTTCCCATGACACTATTTGCTCACCTGCTCCCATAATAGAAGATATTTAGAATAATGGTATAACAGATAAACAACAGCAAGAGCACTCAACCCCTCCCATAAATCTCTACCATAAATCCACCATGAGCTAATAGACAGGCAAGGAACACGGCCAGGCTAATAGACAGACAAGGAACACGGCCAGACTAATAGACAGACAAGGAACACGGCCAGACTAATAGACAGACAAGGAACACGGCCAGACTAATAGACAGGCAAGGAACACGGCCAGGCTAATAGACAGACAAGGAACACGGCCAGACTAATAGACAGACAAGGAACACGGCCAGACTAATAGACAGACAAGGAACACGGCCAGACTAATAGACAGGCAAGGAACACGGCCAGGCTAATAGACAGACAAGGAACACGGCCAGACTAATAGACAGACAAGGAACACGGCCAGACTAATAGACAGACAAGGAACACGGCCAGACTAATAGACAGGCAAGGAACACGGCCAGGCTAATAGACAGACAAGGAACACGGCCAAACTAATAGACAGACAAGGAACACGGCCAGACTAATAGACAGACAAGGAACACGGCCAGACTAATAGACAGACAAGGAACACGGCCAGACTAATAGACAGACAAGGAACACGGCCAGACTAATAGACAGACAAGGAACACGGCCAGACTAATAGACAGACAAGGAACACGGCCAGACTAATAGACAGACAAGGAACACGGCCAGGCTAATAGACAGACAAGGAACACGGCCAGGCTAATAGACAGACAAGGAACACGGCCAGGCTAATAGACAGACAAGGAACACGGCCAGGCTAATAGACAGGCAAGGAACACGGCCAGGCTAATAGACAGGCAAGGAACACGGCCAGGCTAATAGACAGGCAAGGAACACGGCCAGACTTTTAGACAGGCAAGGAACACGGCCAGACTTTTAGACAGGCAAGGAACACGGCCAGGCTAATAGACAGGCAAGGAACACGGCCAGGCTAATAGACAGACAAGGAACACGGCCAGGCTTTTAGACAGGCAAGGAACACGGCCAGACTTTTAGACAGGCAAGGAACACGGCCAGACTTTTAGACAGGCAAGGAACACGGCCAGACTTTTAGACAGGTAAGGAACACGGCCAGGCTTTTAGACAGGCAAGGAACACGGCCAGACTTTTAGACAGGCAAGGAACACGGCCAGGCTTTTAGACAGGCAAGGAACACGGCCAGGCTTTTAGACAGGCAAGGAACACGGCCAGACTTTTAGACAGGCAAGGAACACGGCCAGGCTTTTAGACAGGCAAGGAACACGGCCAGGCTTTTAGACAGGCAAGGAACACGGCCAGACTGTTAGGCATGCAAGGAACGCGGCCAGGTTATTAGTCAAGCAAGGAACATGGACAAGGGAACACAGCGGTTAAACGAGATACTCAAACCACAAAGATATAAATTCAATCTTTGTAAGTGAAATACAGATATAGAATAAACGGAAGAGAAGAAATGAAGCAGAGTACGTAAACAGATTCAAATGTAAATATGACACAAGAGTCCGCAGTTAGGAAACCTATACATCGGTCTGTTGAAGGTTGAGTAGTCTAGCCAACTTCTAAAGGTTGAGTTAAGTCGGAATACGTGTAAGATCTTACGTTTGATTGGTTAGTGGCCATGGTAGCCTGGCAAGGGACAACAACCCCTTCTTTCCTCGCTTGTTCCTGAAAGATGCTTCCTTCCTCTGTTGCTGGTGTATCTACTTCTCCCTCGCTTGCTGGTGTAGGTTATCACCTCCCTCACTTCCTGCAATAGGCTACCACCTCTGGACGAGCTCCTTCAACACACCATCAGTGTCTTCACTACGAAGTTTTCCAGAAAAAAACGTTCTAATGCTGCTTCATAATGTAAGACAGCGACTATATGTGGTTCAGTATACCTGAGTCGAGAGATATATGAGTTGCCTTTATCAGTACTTATCTAATGCAGTGGCAACAGTCAGGCAAAGATACCAGGTGGTTCAAATGATAAGGAATATTCTAACAAATTCGACTTGATAAATGAGTTATGATCATTTATTAAACTATATAAAGTATCATGTCTATCTCGTTGTGTCTGTCTGTCTGACTGTCCAAGGGTGGAAGCCAGTCGCTTGGGGCTAATCTCACGGAACTGTGCGTGAAAATTGGTGATTGTATGATATGGCAATTGTCACAAGGTTGTTGGGGTCCCCCCACCCACCCCCCTCCATGATATCTTTCACGTATTTTATATATTTATGTATACAAGAGTTTTACATACTTGTAAGGCCACAAGCACGCATAGCGTTTCGGGCAGGTCCTTAATCCAATTTTTTCCCCCTGAATACGACCCGCCAAATCGTTTAACAACCAGGTGCTCATTCACTGCTGGGTGAATAAAGTCTACAGTTAAGGATTGGCACCCAGTCAATCCTCCCCGGCCAGGATACGAACCCCAGGCCAAAGCCGTATGATTGGCTCCTATTGCGACATCCTCCCACTGGACGCAGTATCCAGAAGCAATGCCAAATAAACTTTTCAACATTGAATTAACGTTGATTCTGCATCAGGCTACCCCACACTCTGCTATAGTGGGCTTGCTTTGATGTTGTAAAGTAGGGAGCCTGTCGGCCGAGCGGACAGCACGCTGGACTTGTGATCCTGTGGTCCTGGGTTCGATCCCAGGCGCCGGCGAGAAACAATGGGCAGAGTTTCTTTCACCCAATGCCCCTGTTACCTAGCAGTAAAATAGGTACCTGGGTGTTAGTCAGCTGTCACGGGCTGCTTCCTGGGGGTGGAGGCCTGGTCGAGGACCGGGCCGCGGGGACACTAAAGCCCCGAAATCATCTCAAGATAACCTCAAGATAGGTATAGACTGGACAACAACTCCACTGGAGCCTGGAAATGTGGGTTTGTTTGTTCATAGAGTTTTGTAAAACACTTTTCAGCCGTTATTGACATTGAATCAACGATTACATTTATCCAACGTCGATAACGTTGATTCAACATTAATCGAACATGTTTTGCCTACGTGAAGAGAGAACAGCAGGGAAGGAGAGAGAATGAAAGGGAGAGAGAACAGAAGAGAGGGATGTAAACACATAGAACACATACTTACCACACCAGACATAAATATATCTTTGATATTCCCAGAGTCAAATTTAATCTGTGTAAACACTCTATGCAAATAAAGGGACCTTAGTCTATAGAACTCACTCCCTAATGAATTTAAAAGCTGTCTAACTTTTGCCTTATTAAAAAATAAAACCAAAAAGTACCTAATTTCATCTTCACAGTTCTCTACCTAGTGCTTTAACTCGCATTGTACCAAGTGCTACCCAATCCCCACAATATTTGTACCTAAGCCATATTACTTTACCATTGTAATCTTAGATATCATCTGATATCATGGCTGTTGTATTGAGTACATATTCTACTGCATTATTCCTTGAAATGATCCTCATAATGTGCTTCAGTGAACCAATGTATAACCCTGAAATGTTATCTTAATGTACCTAGTAATATTTGTTCATTATTGTGTATTGTTATTATTGTGTATTATTCAAATCTGCTTTTGTGTCAAAATCTCTTGCAATGTACATGTAAAAAATTGACAATTTTACTGTAATTGTTCTACTTAAAATTATCTGTACCTGTAAAATAAAGTTGTAATGTACCTTTAGAAAAATTTTGTCAATTTTACTGTGAATTATATTATCTGTTCGTTTAAGGACTTGCCCGAAACGCCATGCGTGCCAGTGGCTTTACAAGAATGTAAAATCAACTGAATTTCTATGTTCTCTGTTAACCCCCAATGTACCTTCTTATATATAAATAAAGAAAGAAAGAAAGAAAGAAAGAAAGAAAGAAAGAAAGAAAGAAAGAAAGAAAGAAAACAGGAGGAAGAATGGGAAAATTGGAGGAAAGGAGAATGGGACGGTGGGTGGGAAAATGGGAGGGATGAAGAATCGGAAGAGGAAAACTGGAAGGGTGGGATGGCAGGAGAATATGAAGGGAGGGAGAATGGGAGGGAGGTGAGAGACAAAGAGACGAGGCACGGGCACCACCGCACCACCGGGTACCCAGTCTATCTACACAAGAGAAAGCCTGTTTGTTTGTTCAAGGCTCGAAACCAGACTCTTAGGGCTGATACCAATCTTCGCATGGTGATTGGTGATTTCTGGAGTCTCAAAGAATAGTCAGAGTCGGCCCCTTTGCCCCCCCCCCTCTTTAAAGGGAATAGCCCAATACATTCCTTCACAAAGTCGGCATTTATGAAATATGTAACCAGAAGTTAACGAAATTCAGCATTCGTTTAAATAATAATGTATTCATTAATACATGCCAAACGATTGTTGACAGATTTGCATTATGCGCACCACTAACTTTTGATTACAGTGATATAGTGTGTAGTGAAAACTGTCTCAGTGATACCGGTATATGGAAAGAGTGAGTGTATGTGGTTGGCAAAGGCTACATGTATATTTATTTATTTATATACAAGAGTTCTTACATTCTTGTTCAGCCACTAGCACGCATAGCGTTTCAGGCATAGCGCTGAACGTGCAGCCACTAGCACGTTCAGCGTTTCATTAGAGGTCACATCTGGACAAACATAACCTCTCCGCTTACTTCAGGTATAATCACTGATAGCACTACAGATCATTACCCCACATTTCTCTTAACTAACATTAGCAAACCACCTCTTGAGTCAAGAGAGATACGTTTTAGACTACACAATGAAACTGCTATAGACAATTTTATAACTGCTGCTGATAATGTCAACTGGGAGTCCGAGTTAGGTAACATAGTGGACATCAACCTAGCAGTACAATCTTTTCTTCAAAAAACTCTTAGCCTTTATAATACCCACTGTCCTATGCTTACAAAACAAGTCACAACCAAAAGGCTTAACAATCCCTGGCTTACAAAGGGAATACTTAAATCTATTAATAAAAAACATGACCTTGAGAAGAAGTATAGGTTAGGAATTGTCTCCAAAGAATTCTCAAAGAATTACTCATTATTGCTGTCTAAGATAATTAGACGAGCCAAAACTAAATACTACGAAGATAAATTTACCCAAATAAAGAGCAACATTAAACAAACTTGGAGAACAATTTCTCAAATATTGGGATCAAAGAAGTCTTTAAATAACAAACCGACTCTCCTGTCTAATAACGATGGTCAGCTTTCAGCCTCTGATTCTGCTACTGAGTTCAATAGGTTCTTCTCTTCCATTGGTTCATCCCTTGCAAATGATATTCCATCTTCCAGTACAGACATTAATGACTATCTTTCAGGTAACTATCCACAGTCTCTGTACCTAAAGCCTATTAATTCCACTGACGTCAATGAGATAATCCTTTCCCTTAAAACCAAGTCTGGTGCCCTTGAGGAGATACCAACTTTAATTTACAAAAAAGCCTCCAGATCTTTAGCCCCTGCTATTGCTTTGCTCTTCAACAAGTCACTTGAACTCCAAACCTTCCCAGATATTCTAAAAAAAGCGAGAGTAACGCCTGTCCACAAATGTGGTAATCTCACAGATATTAACAACTACAGACCTATATCTATCCTGCCAAACTTGTCAAAAATTTTTGAAAAACTAATCTATAAGCAGCTTTACTCATATCTAGCCAAACTCAATATACTTAGCCCTTGCCAATATGGCTTCAGACCCAAAAAAAGCACTAACGATGCACTTATTAGTATGCTTAACTCGATTCATACAGCTCTTGATAAAAATGAGTTCTCTGTTGGGTTGTTTGTGGACCTGCGTAAAGCTTTTGACACTGTCAACCACCAAAACCTTCTTCTTAAATTACATCATTATGGAGTCAGAGGACACTCCCTACAATACCTCAAATCCTACCTTACTGACAGGCTCCAATATGTTTCTGTGAATAATACAATTTCTCCCACCCTACCCATCAACATTGGTGTTCCCCAGGGCAGCATACTTGGCCCTCTCCTCTTTCTCATCTACATTAATGACCTTCCAAATGCCTCCCAACACCTCAAACCAATTCTATTTGCTGACGACACAACCTTCATTTACTCCAGTCCTGATCCCCTTGCTCTAAATGCCACAGTAAATACTGAGCTAAATAAAGTCCATCTGTGGCTAACTGCCAACAAACTCACCCTTAACATTGACAAAACCTTTTATATTCTGTTTGGCAATAAATCCTCTAATCAAATAAATCTCAAAATAAACAATACCCAAATTTGTAACAAATTAGATGGCAAATTCCTTGGCATTCTCATTGACCACAAGCTTAATTTCCAGGGACACATTCTAAACATATCAAAAAAAGTTTCAAAAACTGTGGGCATTCTTTCTAAGATCAGATATTATGTACCACGCCCTGCCCTGGTGACTCTCTATTACTCCCTTATCTATCCATATCTCAACTATGGTATTTGTGCTTGGGGCTCTACTACCCAAAATCACTTACGTCCTCTAATTACTCAACACAAAGCTGCTATTAGGACAATATCCAATTCTGGCCCCAGACATCACTCGGTACCCCTACTTAAATCTCTGAATATGTTAGACATTAAGTCACTGCACATTCTCTCATGTGTATTATACATATATAAAACGCTAAACTATAATGCCAATCCTGATCTCAAAAGCTTCATAGAAGGTTGTATCAGAACCCATGAGCATCACACCAGAAATAAATACAGTTTTGATATTCCTAGAGTACGACTTAATCAAACTAGAAATGCTCTACAAATCAAGGGGCCCAGAATGTGGAATGACCTTCCCAACCATGTTAAAGACTGTACCTCTCTCAACCAGTTTAAGTTAAAAGCTAAGCTATACCTAATAAATTCCCTGTAACCTACCTTACCCTTCTATTGTCAACCAATGTCTGTTTTTTTCTTTAAAGAGCGCTGTTTGTCGACATAATTGTATTTGTGCTGCTTTTTCATCTATGTTTTCATTTCTTGTTTTCATTCTACTCATTATGCTCAATTAGTATTAAGCTTGTCATTTAAGTTTATCATGCCCGAAACGCTTTGCGTAATAGTGGCTTTAGGCATTGTATGTACTAGCTATACCTATAAGTTAAACAATCCTTGTAAATATTTATTGTATGTATGTACCTTACCTAAATAAAATTGTATTGTTGTTGTATTGTGTATTGTATAGGTCCTTAATCCTAATTTTCCCTGGAATACGACCCGCCAAATTGTTTAACAACCAGGTGATTCCGGGTTCGACCGTTAGAGGGGTCGCACGTGTCAGCTGTGCTCTGTTGTTTCTGCCTGACCAGAGTGGTGAGTGGTCGTTTGGTGGTGACAATTATGGAGGCCCTGCGCCTGTGTGATGGGGGGGGGGGTGCCCTTATTCCTTGTGAAGCGGTTGTTGATGGCTGGCCTCAAATTCTCCGGCATTGTGGACTACCCTGCTGTGAACGTGGCAATGTTTGATATTTTGCGAGTTGCCGTGGCCTTTGTCATTTTGGACAGATTGGATGTGTGTTGAACGTCCGTATGAACGTGATTTCGTTTGGCCGGCAGAAGGGTGTACCTAATGGAACACGAACGTTAACCATGAAACTTACGGCTACCATCCCGTCCTCGGTCCTGCTGATGAGGGTTTACATCCGGGTATTCTATGCTGGTCAGTCACGTACTTGCCTCCGGTGCGGATTATCGGGGCACCAGGCTGCAGGGTGCCGCTCTGTCATTGTGGAACGAGTAAATCTCTTCAGGGAGGAGGACTCCCCCGTCTGAGGGACCCAGTGGATTCTGTCTGTGATGATATGGCCGTAGGAGCTCTGCCTGGGCGGCGTGCAGCTGGTGGGTATTCTGGTACTCACCTAGTTGCGCTTGTGGGGGTTGAGCTTTGAATCTCTGGTCCCACCTCTCAACTGTCAATCAACTGGTGTATAGATTCTTGAGCCTACTGGGCTCTTTCAAATCTACATTTGAAAATGTTTATGGAGTCTGCCTCCACCTCATCACTTCCTAAAGCATTCCATTTGTTAACTACTCTGACACTGAAAAACTCCTTTCTAATGTCTCTGTGGTTCATTTAGATACTAAATTTCCACCTGTGTCCCCTTGTTCGTGTTCCACCCATGCTAAAGAGTTTGCCTTTGTCCACCCTGCCAATTCCCGTGTTGTGGACCTGTGGTGGCGGCTGTGCCAGAGTTGTCTGCAGGTTCTACGGACACCCCCTAGTGGCGTTGCCGGTGTCGAGGAGGTGGAGCGTGTGGTCCCTCCCCTCCCGCCCCGCCTTCTCCCTCTTCAGGCTGCCGTGGCCGTGGCTTCTCTGGAGGTGCCGGGGCCTGCCCAGTAAACACAAAACGTTTTCTGACGTTTGTATTTGGTCTCAAAAAGATGACATAATAACTATTTATATAAACAAGTCTTTTTAACGTATAAAATACGTTAATTTTAGTAAATTAAATGTGTGTGTGTGTGTGTGTGTTTGTTTGCCCAATGCCCACTAATCAATCAAATCAAAAATCAAATCAAATGTTTATTTAGGTAAGGTACATACATACAAGAGATTTTACAAAGAGTGATAGATTCATAGATAGAGCTAATACATACAATGCCTAAAGCCACTATTACGCAAAGCGTTTCGGGCATGAAAAACTTAAATGACTAAAGCTTAATACTAATTGAGCATAAAGAATAAAATGAGTTGAGAACAAATAAAAAAAAGAGATAAAAAGGGGGGAACATGGCTGAAAAAGCAGCACAAATACAATTCTGTTGACAAACAGCGCCATTTAAAAAAAAAACAGACATTGGTTGACAATAGAGGTGTAAGGTAGGTTACAGGGAATTTATTAGGTATAGCTTCGTTTTTATCTTAAACTGGTTGAGAGAGGTACAGTCTTTAACATGGTTGGAAAGGTCATTCCACATTCTGGGTCCCTTGATTTGAAGAGCATTTCTAGTTTGATTAAATCGTACTCTAGGAATATCAAAACTGTATTTATTTCTGGTGTGGTGCTCATGGGTTCTGTTACAACCTTCAATGAAGCTTTTGAGGTCAGGATTGGCATTACAGTTCAGCGTTTTATATATGTATAATACACATGAGAGAATGTGCAGTGACTTAATATCTAACATTCAGATTTGAGTAGGGGTACCGAGTGATGTCTGGGGCCAGAGTTGGATATTGTCCTAATAGCAGCTTTGTGTTGAGTAATTAGAGGACGTAAATGATTTTGGGTAGTAGAACCCCAAGCACAAATACCATAGTTGATAGGTGGGCATTGTTGAGTGTGCTCACCTATTTGTATCTGCAGGATCGAGCATTGACTCTTGGATCCCGCCTTTCGATCCATCGGTTGTTTACAGCAATGACTCCAGTCTTATTTCCCTATCATACCTAGTTTTAAAATTATGAATAGAATTTGCTTCCACAACCTGCTCCTTAAGTGCATTCCATTTTTCCACTACTCTCACGCTAAAAGAAAACTTCCTAACATCTCTGTGACTCATCTAAGTTTCCAGCTTCCATCCATGTCCCCTCATTCTGTTACTATTCCGTGTGAACATTTCGTCTATGTCCATTATGTCAGTCTCCCTGAGTATTTTATACGTTCCTATCATATCCCCCTCTCCCTTCTTTTTTCTAGTGTCGTAAGGCTCAGTTCCTTCAAGCGCTCTTCATACCCCCATCCCTCGTAACGCTGGGACGAGTCTCGTTGCAAACCTCTGAACCTTTTCCAGTTTCCTTATGTGTTTCTTCAGGTGGGGAGTCAATGATGGGGCGGCATACTCTAAGACTGGCCTCACGTAGGCAGTGTATTGCGCCCTAAATGCTTCCTCACTTAAGTTTCTGAATGATGTTCTAACTTTTGCCAGTGTAGAGTACGCTGCTGTCGATATCCTATTTATATGTGCCTCAGGAGTTAGATTAGGTGTTATGTCCACGCCCAGGTCTCTTTCTCGCATCGTCACAGGTAGGTAGTTCCCCTTCATAGTGTACTGTCCCTTTGGTCTCCTATCACCTAGTCCCATTTCCATAACTTTACATTTGCTCGTGTTGAACTCCAGTAGCCATTTCTCTGACCATCTCTGCAACTTGTTCAAGTCCTCTTGGAGAATCCTACAATCCTCATCTGTCACAACTCTTCTCATCAACTTTGCGTCATCCGCGAACATCGATATGTAGGATTTTACTCCTGTAAACATGTCGTTAACGTATATTAGAAATAGAACTGGTCCCAGCACCGATGCTTGAGGTACTCCACTCGTTACTGTTCTACCAGTAACTTCTCACCCTTACCGTAACTCTCTGGCTCCTTCCTATTAGGTAGTTCCTTACCCATGCTAGGGCCTTTCCGCTTACTCCCGCCTGCCTCTCAAGTTTGAATAGCAGTCTCATGTGCAGTACTGTATCAAAGGTTTTTTGGCAGTCCAGAAATATACAGTCTGCCCAACCTTCTCTGTCCTGCTTTAGCTTCGTTATTTTACCATAGAATTCCGAAAGGTTTGTTAGACAAGATTTCCCTTTCCAGAACTCATTTTGATGTTTGTTTACAAACCTAATGTTCTCCAGGTGTGCAACCAGTCTTAGCCAAATTATTCTTTCAAGTATTTTACAGGGGATGTTTGTCAGTGATACGGGTCTATTGTTAAGTGCCTCCTCCCTATCACCTTTCTTGAAAATCGGTATAACATTTGCCCTCTTCTAGCAATTTGGCAATTCTCCCAACATAAGTGATTAATTAGAGATCCTTGCCAGAAGCACGCTGAGGGCCTGTGCTGCCTCTTTTAGTATCCACGGTGATACTTTGCCTGGTCCAACCGCTTTAGTTGCATCTAGTGTTGTCACCTGTTTCATTATCTCCTCTGCTGTCACCTTTATTCTGATAGTCTTTCATCTTGGGCAATCTCTTCTAACAATGGGAGCTGCTCAGGCTCGGTTGTGAACACTCCATGGAAACTGGCATTCAGTCCCTCGCAGATTTCCTTGTCACTTTCTATACATGCCCCCTCTGTTTTCCTTAGTATTGTCACTTGGTCGTTCACCGACATTTTTCTTCTTATATGGCTGTGTAGTAATTTAGGCTGTTTTTTTGCTTTGATCGCAATATCGTTCTCATAATTTCTTTCCAATGCTCTTCTTGTGTTAATGTAATCGTTCCTAGCTCTGTTGCATCTGATCACATCCTCCTATCCTAGTAGAGAAAGATGAGAGGTAGTCACCATATATAAGGAAGCGATATGAGAATAGACAACAGTACAATTTCCAGTCAAGAATGTAGCACTCGGCGTAGGCAGTTCTAATCGTCTCCAAGATGCTACAGCTTCGACACAGAACAGGCAGCAGACTAGGACTGCATCGAGCTAACGCCAGTTCATAAAGGAGGTAATCCGGCAGACATAAACAATTATAGACCAATATCAAACCTACCCATACTATCAAAAATATTTGAAAAAATTATCTACATACAGCTCTACTCCTATCTCGTAAAATTCGACATTCTTAGCCCCTGTCAGTTTGGCTTCCGCTCCCAAAAGAGTACCAATGATGCAATTATTTATTTATTTATTTATTAATATATATACAAGAAGGTGCATTGGGATTGTGAAGATACATAGCATAGTAATTACATTCTTGTAAAGCCACTAGTACGCGCAGTGTTTCAGGCAGGTCCTTAATCTAAGAAAATTTTAAGTAGGTAAATACTTGCAAAATTTATAAAAAATGATAACAATTACAAGGCAAGAGAAAAAAAAATGAGAGAAAATTGTAGGTATATTAAAGCACATACGTAGCTCAGATTGATTGCAATGACAGCTTGAATGGTCAGTTGTGTCCGGACCACGGTCGTGTGCGGTCGCAAGGTTGGCGCTCTTGGCGTCCGCTGCTTGGTGGGAGGTGGAGTATTGCCCCACACTCTTCGTTTTTGCACGTAGTGATACAGGATATTGTGAATTTGTTCTCGATTGTTGACAGCGTCGAAGAAATGGCTGAGGCGGTATGCCTAAGTGGTAGTGAGGAGGACAGACAAGATGATAACAGACCGTTTGATGTAGTAGTGAACAGAAAGAAACGGAGAAACAATAACAGACAGCGAGACAGTGAGAGTGACGATGAGATTACAAAGAGACCAAAGAATGAGACCCTACTCAGCAAGACTCAAGACAAGCAAGACAAGACAAGAAGGAAGAGGCTGTTGTTCCCTACAACATGCCAATTGAATTTCCACCAAAAGCTAGAGTGGACGGTACGTTTGGCTAAACAATGTTTGGAATACGAACCACTCTTCAAGGAGGGTCTTCACCGGCCCTATATAACAGTTGGGACTGAACAGGCCGTGGAACGCCTCACGACGGTTGGTTTTGAAAATGTAGTGATGGTTCCTCCAGAAGAAGGTATGTTGCACACAAAGATCATAGTTTTCAAGTTTCCAACTTATTTGGATCCTGACTGTCTTCTTCTTAACAATGATAATGTTGTCTGGGCGAAGAGGAACAGTGTTCGTGGTGACAAACGAAGCCAGGTTGTTGCCTTGGTAAAGGGTGAGGCGCCGGAGAAAATTTTTGTGCAAGGACTAGGCTATAGGAACGTTGCAAAATACGTTGAGGAGCCCATACTGTGCATGAAGTGTTCACGTTGGGGACATATGGCATGGAAATGCCAGTTTGACCCCAGGTGTCGGTACTGTGGGAAGAAACACGACTCGCGAGAGTGTAGAGTCAAGATTGAAAGAAGTGAAAAAATCATCCCATTTTGTTGCAACTGTCGAGGCAGCCACAATGCTGGTTCCTCTCTATGCCCCATGAAGCCTCATCTGAAAGAGACTAGGACGGGACTTACAAGCAGGATAGATGTATCCTCGCAGCAAGGAAAGATTGTGCAAGAGGAACATGGAGGAAACAGCTGGAAGCCAACGACAGCCCCTATGATCAATGTGTGGGAGAAAGGGACGGAGAAAATAAAGGCAAGCCTAGGGAAAGTACATCATGCAGTGGGAAAACTGAAACCTTGTGAGGACAAGGTTCAGGACAATATGGTCACCTCTGAGGTTGGTAATCAAATTTTGGAGTATCTAAAAAAACTAGATAAGAGGATTGAGGCATTGGAAAAATTGGCTATGAAAGGTAGACGGGGTGAAGATGGTGGTGAAACAGGACGTGTAATTGAAAGTGAAACAGGACGTGAAATGGAAAGTGAAACGTGCGTAGAAGAAAGTAATGATGTGCATGACGTAACGATGATAGAGGATAGTCAGGAGAATACACTTTCTAGTAGTGTTAGCGGTGTTCAACCTCCTGTTGTGACAAATGTTGAAAGAACGGTTAAAGTAAAACGGGTTACAGAAATAACAAAGAAATTAGATATGAATAATATTACCTTCGATGTTAGTAGTAGTTGTGAAAGTGAGGAGAAAGAAAAAATGTTACGGTGTTGGAAGGAAGTTTCTAAGGTACTCTCGTATCTCATGGAATGTGACGGACAGGGCAAAGGTAGTTTTATTATTAATCATGGATGAAAGTAAATTGAGAATATTATCTTGGAACGTTAATGGATTAAAAACTAGAGCGGTGGATGTACACTATTATACTCTTAGAGAGGATATTGACATAGTAGCACTCCAGGAAACTGGGGATAGGGATGGTAGCATTCTGAGGCTAAATGGCTATAGAGGCTTTCACTTATATGCTGATGGAGGAACTAGGGGGGTCTCATGTTATGTCAAAAGTACCATACCTGCCGAGATAACTGGAATCCCTCAGAGATATAGAGGTATTGAAAGTATTAGCTTGCGGATACAATTAAAGGACCGAGAGTTAAATTTCATTAATCTATACATCTCTGATAGCTCCCTTGATTTAAGATACTTGCCAGATTCCTTCTTTTCTGAAGATACACTTGTGGTAGGGGATTTTAATGCCAGACACCCAGCTTTAGGATCAAGGGGTAAAGCAAATAGGAATGGTTGCAGATGGTACCAGTTTTTGGTGGAACATGAAGATGTTCAACTGCTGGGCGAGCCCTCTCCTACTCACTTGAGGGGAGGGAGATTAGATTATGCTTGTTTGATAAATCCTGAGGGCATAGAGGGGAATTGTCTTACTGTGGATGAAATGCTAAGTGATCATTTTGCATTACAAATACAGCTTAAACTAAATAAAAAGCATGCCTGCCGTCAGAGGAAAAGGTTAAAGTTTAATGAGGGAGAATTAAGGGGTCTTGTTGGCCATATTAAGTCTTGGTATGATACTTATAAGCCAGTTTCGGCAGAAGCATTTTATGAAGATTTAATTAAGGAGGTAGATGTATTTAATGCAACATTGAACCGGAAACCATCTAGTATAAAAAGGCATCCCCCAGAAAAGAAAATTATACACATGACAAGATGCTTAAGGGGTAGACATTAACAATGAGGAGAGCTCACAGGGATTGGAATAGGAATGGTAGGACTGAGGAAGGGAAGAATGCTTTACTGGCAGTTGCTAGGCTGTGTGGGGAGAAGAGAAAGGAAATTAGGAACAAGTATTGGCAGGAGTTTGCAGAGAAAGTTGGGAGTAACAGAAACTTGAAGGAAATCTGGCAAGACGTAAATAAAATAAGGGGTAAAAAGCATAATTTTGTTGCACATCCAGACCCTCAAGGAATTACAAATGGTCTCGTAAATAAATGGGCGGAAGCTGCCAAACTTAGTTCATTACCCGCTGTAACGAGAGAGTCATTAGATTCTTGGAAAGATCTAAGAAAGGATTTTATACTTACAGCAGGTAACAGTGGTGATGTCACTTGCACAGGTATTACCAGAGAAGAACTAATAACGGCAATTAAAGTTGGGAAATCTACCGCACCTGGGGAGGATGGAGTAACTTATGAAATACTTAATGAACTTGCCATTATGACGAAAAGCCCACTTTTAGACCTCTTTAATATTAGTTATAAAGAGGGCAGTATTCCCAGTAAATGGAAAAAAGCTATGATCATCCCTATCCCTAAAGCCAATGGAGAGTACAGACCTGTGTCTTTAATCTCGTGTTTTTGTGAAATGATGGAGAGGATCATTTTGAACAGACTTTTATATATAATAGGTGATCAGCTGTCTAGTAATTTGTTTGGGTTCCTCAAAGGAAAAAGTACCTCTGATTGTATTATTAAATGTCTAGCTAATGAAAATGATTATTATAGAATTTTTATTGATTTACAAGGAGCTTTTGATAAAGCCAAAAAAGAGTTTATTTTATATGAATTAGCTGGTCTTGGTGTTAAAGGGAAATTATTGCGCTGGATAGGGGATTATCTTTACGAAAGGAAGGCTCAGGTGTGGTATCAAGGTTGTATGTCAGGTGTGAGGTCTTTTGAACTCGGCACACCTCAGGGAGGAGTGTTGAGTCCCACCCTGTTTAATGTACTAATGAATAAGATAGCATCTGAGAGATACTCAAATGGGGTAACTCCGATCATATATGCCGATGATATTTTGTTTCAGGGCAAAGATATTTCAAAGGTTCAAACAGTGTTGGACAATTTCGGAAACCTGTGTCACCATATGGGATTGGTGGTTAATGAAAACAAAACTAAGTTTGAATGTAGAAGTCGGAGGCCCATTATATTGAAAATAAACGGTAAAAATATAGAGAGAGTTAATATATATAAATATTTAGGCATATATGTTGGATATACCCATGAGAGTTTGGAAGCTGAGATGAACAGACTGTTCATACAAATCTTGTATGTATGTATTTGTATGTTCAATACAGATGAACATACAAATCTCTTGTATGTATGTACCTTATCTGAATAAACATTTATTTATTTATTTATTTATTTATTTATTTATTTATTTATTTATTTTTTTATTTATTTATAATAGCTAGGAAGACTGACTTTGGAAAAACTTATGTCATAACCACTGAAGCACACCTCACTTCTTTCCTGGATGACTGTGGGATATCAGCTGAATAACCAGAACATAATTTGTAGTCTCACATACAACCAAAGTGTACTTAAGCTCTGCCTTTCCTTTCCAAAGGTTTTTTATTTTTATTTTTATTTTTTGTTGTCATCTTTGTTGTTGACATTGCTTGTTTTTTACTCTTAATTATTTGGTCTTACTTAATCCCCTTGTCACTAAACCTCGGGCTCTTTATTACCCTGTTATATTTAAAGTAACTTGGTCTTTGTTTCTTAGTAATCATTTATTGGAATTAATCAATAGTATAATTGTTTATATAAGCATGTACCTCAGTATCATAGTAAAATCTTCCACATGAATATAATCTCACCCTGTTTATTTTTACACTTAGATTTATATTAGAGTAAATTTCTAGATTTACTTAGATTTATATGTCATTTTTTTTATTATCTATTTGAGCTCACTTTGTTTTCTTAGGTTCATAATAATTATAGGATTTTAATTAATCATTCTAAACTAATTATCTTTAAGATCATTTTATTTTATGATTATTAGTTTTCTTATTATTTTTTATTTTGCATTTATATTGTCAGTCTACTGATTTTTTTGTTTTTTTTCTTTTATCTAACTTCTGTGTCCTTCCTGGCTATCTATTTGTGAGAATATGATTTCTCAAGATTCTCCCACAGCTGACTGGAATGGCTCATTGCAGTGCACAGTGCACAGACCTTCGTGCACAAGGTCCTATCTCTGTTAACCCTGGATAGTGACCTGGCATGTTGGGTATCTCCTGAATGCCACTTAACCAGGAACACTTTCATAATACGGAGGCCGCCGTATGTCCAGGCAGGAAATAGATACAGGGGAGTTAAGCATACCTGCCACAAAGGGTCAATGAGTACATTTGCCGGTGCAAACCGTGAGAGGGGAGAGGAGACGCCTGCGAGGCGACAGCCTGACCCTGAGGTCAACTTCAACCGGCGATGGAGAATAACAGCTATGACGTGGTCGTGACGTGTTCATGACGTCACTCCTGCTACTGATCATCGAACGTTCAATATGATTGGTTCCCGCTCATTTGCTGCAATGCTATTGGTCAAATTGTAATCCCTTATGTGTGCCCCACAAGATGCTCTGAGCCTCAGGAAAAACCATTCACGTGAGGGAACCCTTACACAGAGGACGTGTCCTGTTCTGTCTACCGGCCAATAGACTGAACACCGTCCATTCCTCACCATCAAGTTAACTCAGCATCTTTTCGATATACCCACACTCGCCCAGAATCACGATTGTAAATATATTGTTCAGAAGCTTATAGTGACAAAATCACCAGAGCGAAACAGACTGGTATCAAGTAACCCCTGGTGACAAAGATCGTTGTGAGTGACCTAGAGTGAACTAAGGCAGTGCCGCCGCCTAAGTAATCTGTGTGTGACTTTACCACAAGTGTACCTGCATGGTACCACAGCCGCCGCCAGCCGCCACTCTGTCCCGAGCGTGTAGCCTCGAGTGCTCCTCACTGTACTACGTGACGTCACCACCTTACTCACCGCCAGTGCCAGTGTGTGTGTGTGTCTGTCTGTTAAGCATACAGCACGCCTTACTGCGAGTACCCTCCGTGTCTACGAGCGAAACCAGCTATCAGGCCATCTACGAGTGCTTGTATAAATGTGCCCGAGTGAGTGAGTAAATAAGAGAGGTACCCCCATCTGTAAGTACAAGATCTTGTCATTGTTTTATTGTGTCTGTGTTGACCTGAGGTATCAACCACAGTTCTCACCTTCTCATACCTGTCACAGGTTATAAGCGAATCGACGGTGTATGCGTGTTATCTGTGTGGTATCCCGGCATTTCACTCGTCTGTTGACTGTGAGCTTCACATACACCACACATTCAGTTATTGTGTGACATTATTATTGTGCATGTTATTGCCTGTCCCATTGACAGTGCCTTTGTGATTTATTGCATATCATCATTACCGAGTATCTGGTTGGAACTCTTGTGATCCCTTTGCATACCGGCAGTTAGGTTGCCGTGTTAGTGATTGGCTGTCAACTGTGTTAAGTTAGGTGTTTCTCCAAGAGTGGATACGAGCCGATTAGCCAGACGTCATGAGTCTCGCTAATGCAACCATAACTTTTCTGACGCCAATCTAAAGTAAATCAAGCACCCTTTGTATTAGTGGTTAAGTTAGTAAATAAACTACTGTTAAGCTTTATGCGGTGTTTCCGTTGAACCACTTCTGAATACTGCCAACTATTTACTCAAGCCTTCAGCTCCAGGTGTCTTCAACATCGAGTTGCCTAATTCACTAAACTATAAATGTGATGAGGACCCTAGGAGTCCCTTAAAGTGTTAAATCATTGAGGAGATTCCAACGATCAACGTGGAGCAGGACCAGGTGAGACTAGTCTGAGAAGAGACCCTCAAGGACTCTAACTCGACCTTGCTCCCAGGCCCTGTACGGTTGCTCTCGTATTTTCTCTGCTAATTCCGACAGCTTCGTGAAGCGTCTGCCACATATACATTGGCGACGTAAGCATTGCAGTCGTGAAAGCAAAAAAGAATACCCCCACACTATTGGATCTTTATTTTACTTCAAATTTGTTACTATTTTATGTGTATTTGCTTCTATTCTTGTGTTTTGCAATATCGTGTATCTTGTATCGTGATCCCTCTGCATCTCTATGCACACTGATATTGATCCTGATCAAAATCTTCTGTCTCATATCTATACCAACCAGCACATTGATCATCATTATTGCAAGTATTTCACAGCACACCAGGCTAAAAACAAACTCCAAAATAGCACCTGTCTATCAGTTTATAACCAAAATGTTAGATCACTTGGTAAACATTTTGACGATATAAATGCATTACTCACAGCACTAGGTACTAACTTATCGTTTATTATTTTAACAGAAACTTGGCTAAATAAAGACTATACCCAACTCTACAACTTAGCTGGTTATAAAGCCATTCATAACTGTAGGCCTAATAAAAAAGGTGGTGGCACAACTATATATTACAGAGATACATTTATCTGCAACAGTGTTATTAGTGACAGAGATGACTACTGTGAATATACTTTTGCTCAGTTTACAATTAAATCCCTTAAATCCTCTTTGACTATTGGAGCCATCTATAGATTTCCCAATACTAACATAGCTTCTTTCTCAGACAACCTAAGGAATCTTATTATAAACAACAATCTCAACAAAAACCACATCATTCTGGGAGGAGACTTTAATATTGACCTGGGTCAACAAAATTGCTCTCAAGTTGACTATTTCCTTAACAGCATGAACTCCTGTATGCTAATCCCCACTATCACCAAACCTACCCGAGTCACTCAAACATCAGCCACTACCTTGGACCACATATGGACAAACATAACAGCTCCCCTTGTATCTGGTATAATCTACGACAGAACAACTGACCACTATCCTACCTTTCTCATAGCGAACATGGACATAACACCACCAAAAAGCAAGAAACTTTTATTTAGGTTACACAGGGAATCAGCTTTAGACAATCTTACAGAGGCACTTCACAATATTAACTGGGATTCTGAATTCAATAATACCCATGATATAAATTCATTAGCTAACCTCTTCCTCTCCAAAACTCTAAGCCTCTACAACCTTCATTGTCCCCTTCTTACCAAGCAAGTAACTGACAAAAGATTAAACAATCCATGGCTCACAAGTGGCATTCTCAACTCAATCAACAAGAAACATGAATTTGAAAAGAAAGTTAGGATTGGCCTAGTTTCAAAGGAAGTAGCTAAAAGGTACTCATCAATGCTTACCAGTATCATAAGAAAGGCAAAACTTGCATATTATGTGAATAAATTCAATGAAGCAAAAGGCAACATGAAAAGCACATGGAAAACAATCTCTAGTATCCTAGGAACTAAACAACACTCACATAACCAAATATAACTCTATAAGGATGGGAATACACCGTCAACTGATTTAGAAATGGCCAATGAATTTAATAGCTTCTTTTCATCGGTTGGTGCTAACCTTGCCAGTAAAATCACCCAGACTCAGACACATATTAACACATATCTCTCAGGCAGCTATCCAAACTCTCTTCTCCTTTCACCAATCAGCCCGGCAGATGTTGTGTCCATCATACACTCTCTAAAAACCAAGGCAGGGAACACCAGTGAAATTCCGTCCATTGTGTACAAGAGAGCCTCCCATGCCCTTGCCCCACCCATAGCACTACTGTTCAACAAATCTATAGAGTGTCACACCTTCCCTGATATCCTCAAAAAAGCAAGAGTAACGCCAGTCCATAAAGGAGGCAATCCGGCTGACATAAACAATTATAGACCAATATCAAATCTACCCATTCTATCAAAAATATTTGAAAAAATTATTTACAAACAGCTCTATTCCTACCTCGTAAAATTCGACATACTCAGCCCCTGCCAGTTTGGCTTCCGGTCCCAAAAGAGCACCAATGATGCAAGCATTAGTCTCCTTGACGTTATCTACTCAGCCCTTGACAACAATGAGTTTCCGATTGAACTCTTCATTGACCTAAGAAAAGCCTTTGATACTGTCAGTCACAACTACCTCTTACTCAAACTCCAGCATTATGTAATCCGAGGCCTTGCCTTTGACTACATCCGATCCTATCTTAGTGACAGACAACAATGTGTAACCATCAATGATACAACTTCTTCCACTCTACCAATTACCGTTGGAGTGCCACAGGGCAGCATCTTAGGACCCCTTCTATTTCTTATATATATCAATGATCTGCCTAATGTCTCTAATATTCTTAAACCTATATTGTTTGCTGACGATACTACCCTTATCTATTCAGACCCCAACCCACATACACTAAATAATATTGTGAATAATGAATTAAAAAAAAGTCCACTTATGGATGTCAACTAACAAACTAACAATAAACATAGAAAAGACTTACTACATCTTATTTGGAAGAAAATCATCAAATGCAATTCAGCTACAGATAGACAACATTAACATCAGTAATATAAATGATGGCAAGTTTCTTGGCCTATTCCTAGACAAGAGACTCAACTTCAGCACCCACATTCAACACATAACTAAGAAAGTCTCTAAGACAGTTGGTATACTCTCTAAAATAAGATATTGTGTTCCTAACTCTGCTCTCCTCTCACTATATTATGCACTAATCTACCCCTATCTTAACTATGGTATCTGTGCATGGGGTCTACCACTGCAAACCACCTTAAGCCCATCATCACCCAGCAAAACTCTGCTATCAGAATAATAACTAACTCAGCTTTCAGACAACACTCAGCTCCCTTGTTTAAATCCCTAAACTTGCTAAATATTAACTCCCTCCACACATTCTCTTGTGTCAACTACATTTACAAAACCCTGTTCTTAAATGCAAACCATGCTCTGAAACTCTCCCTGGACAGATGTAATAGGACCCATTATCACCACACCAGAAATAAATATCTCTTTGATATCCCCAGAGTCAAACTTAATCTGTGTAAACACTCTATGCAAATTAAGGGACCTAGTCTATGGAACTCACTCCCTAGTGAATTGAAAAGCTGTCAAACTTTTGCCTCATTTAAAAACAAAACCAAAAAGTACCTAATTTCATCTTCGTAGTTTCCTACACTGAGCTTCAGATTTGATCTGTACCTAGTGTTACTCAATCTCCCAATTTTTGTGTACTTAACCCAATCAACCTTATCATTTGTGTTGATTGTTGTCTTCTTTTATGTGCTAGCCATATGCTGTATTGTGCCTACCATTTTTTCTCAACTGCCAACTTTCAAGCTGCCATTGCTATCAATCTGAGCTACCTATGTGCTTTAATCTACCTACAATTTTCTCTCATCCTTTATTTTTTTTTCTTGCCTTGTAACTATTTTTTTTATAAATTTTGCAAGTATTTACCTACTTAAAAAAAAAATTTTTAGATTAAGGACCTGCCCGAAACGCTGCGCGTACTAGTGGCTTTACAAGATTGTAATTACTATATTATGTATCCTCACAATCCCAATGTACCTTCTTGTATATATATAAATAAAATTAATAAAATAAAATATAATTGTAAATACTATGCTATGTATTCCCACAAACCCAATGTACCTTCTTGTATATAAATAAATAAATAAATAAATAAATAAATAAATAAATAAATAAATAAATAAATAAATAAATAAATAAATAAATAAATAAATAAATAAATTTTGAGCTATCCTTGTTGATTTACTTCTGGCTTATCTTCTGCCTTTATTCCTAGCAAACGTATTTCGCTACCCTTCCTCTCGCTGAAGTTTTGTTAGAATTGATAGTTACCTTCCATTGCTATAGTATAGTTATTATGCAAACTCTTATTCTCCTCCCTCCCCCAGTGTTTTCTCCGTGCCAGTGTTTTCTACTTGGGGTTTCATCCAGGATTGATTAATTAAGGACACTTATTAAGTTCTGCAACCGGGCACCCCCCTCCCCTCCCACTTATGCCTATCTCCAGCAGTACCCTTATTGGCTAGGTCTCCTCCCTCCCCTCTCGACTGAGTTTATTGCCCGTCACGTAACCACTGCATGCCCGCTTCTGCCCACCCTTACTGCCTTAATACTTTCAGCCCAATAGAGGTGATCTACGCGGCAAAAGGTCGACACACGCTCCAACTGGACCAGGTATCGTTTATATGGTCAGGAATCGACATCGTCTTCGGATCCTACAAGTACAGCGCGGGACGCATGCCTTCCCTAGCATTGAGAGCGGACCCCTCCAGCAAGTACTCCCCGGTCCGTGCCCTTTCCAAATACTTCAACCTCCGGCGCGGCCCTAGGGCCCATATTCTGGCACGAGTCTGGCGCCCCAGTGACCAGGCAAGACATCTCCAGGATGCTCCGCGCCGCCCTTGCAGCGTTAGGCCTGCCTCCCGCTAATTACGCCCCTCATTCCTTTGGAATTGGCAGGGCCACACAGTCGTCATTGGATGGGCTTGCGCCGGCGGCGATCATGGCGGTCGGCAGGTGGAAGTGATGCTTTTACTTCCTACGTCAGGCGGGCTGTCATCGCTCTCCCCCGCTGAGACTCCTCCCGCGGCGAGTGGGCACTGACCCTTCGGAGGAGGATCCGGGCCTGCGGAGTAGGGGTGCAGCACCGGTCCCCAAGTGTTCCGCTGTTCGCAGCTATTTACTTTGTCAAAAGCTCCCTTGTAGGAAGTCAAATTTAAATTTGCCGCACAGTTTACATGCATTCTAGGTACTAGTAAGCTCTACCTTTAGTCCGGAAATTCTTATATCCTTAATCCTTGGCGGCACGGGTAATTTCTCCTCCAATTTAACATCAGGCATTCCCCAGTCTCCATGTAATTTCCGCACGTACTGGTTAATTTACGTATTAACTCAACTAGGGTTTAGCATTATGTCTTATCTGGTCTCTTGGCCAGGCTTCATTATTAAATGTTACGTTGTTTATTCCCATTACATTTACTCTAAATGTCCTGATTGTCTATTTCAATTATGTTATACATTTGTCTTATATCTTCTACTCCTAGACAATAAGCTATTCGGTGTTCTGCAGATTTTGATTTATCTTGTTACTTGACCATAAGCATACTTTATTAACGTTATTACGGGTATTCATATTAAGTTGATTTAGTGTACTTAGAGTTATCCACGACTATGCTATGCATTTGTCAAGTACACACTTATAGCCGCCTCATTTACATGTTCTGCAGAAATTACTTACTTGTATTCTACTACTAAATAAATAAGTCCCCATACTGTTAGTGTCTTTTTTTCTCTCTGATCAGAAACTATATTGTTACATTTAGTTGAGGATGGTTTCTTAGAGAATGATGTGTTACAAGAGTATCCGGATGAGACGGATTACTATAACAGAGTTTAATGGCAGGAGTTAGAGGTTCAGCTGAGACAGATTGATCTTGAGATTTAAATGTGAAGAAGAAACTAAGCAGAGAGAATCAAATCAAATGTTTATTTAAGTAAAGTACATGCATACAAGGTAAGATACAAACATTGATGGATTTATAGATAGAGTTAGTATGCAGGCGATGAGTCACAATAACGTGGCTGAAGTATGTTGACCAATCCACACACTGGAAAATGAAGGGACGACGACGTTTCGATCCGTCCTGGACCATTCTCAAGTCGATTGTGATGAGGGAACGTTGTTGTTGTTTCAGATTTAGCTATTCAGAACGAAGTGACCATGTAGCACAGGCTATGGTGAGCCCGTAATGCGATGAGGGAACGAGTTGAAGGCAACAAATAGGCAAGAGAGAGGTGAGGAGCAAGGCAAAAGGTATGCAAGGTAAGGTGTAGTAGAGGGGATAGTAACAGGAAAAAGAACAAAGGTAACTCATCCTTTAACAGGAAAAAGAAAAACGAAAATGAAGGGACGACGGACCGAAACGTCGTCGTCCCTTCATTTTCCAGTGTGTGGATTGGCCAACATAGAGCTAGTACATACAATGCCTAAAGCCACTATTACGCAGAGCGTTTCGGGCAAGAAAAACACTAAGACTAAAACTTAATACTAATTGAGATTAAAGTATAAATTTTGTTGAGAAAATAAAAAATAAAAAAGGGGGAGAACATGGCAGAAAATAGCAAATATACAATTTGGTCAACAAACAGCATTGTTTAAAATAGTAGACATGGGTTGACATTTAGGGGTGAGGTAGGTTATATGGAGTTAATTAGGTAGTACTTAGTTTTTATCTTAAACTGGTTGAGAGAGGTACAGTCTTTAATATGACTGGGAAGGTCATTCCACATTTTGGGTCCCTTGATTTGTAGAGCATTTCTAGTTTGATTAAGTCGTACTCTTGGAATATCAAAAAGGTATTTGTTTCTGGTGTGGTGCTCATGGGTTCTGTTACAACCTTCTAGGAAGCTTTTAAGGTCAGGATTGATCTTAAAAGGTTAAAAGGTCAGTTCAGCGTTTTATATATATATAAAATACACATGAGAGGATCAGAGTTAGAAGCAGCTAGAATACGAGAAGTAGAGGGAACTAAGCAGTTGGAGACTAAACAGCAAATGGGTGAAGCTCAAATAAGGTTAGAGGAGAAAAACTATAAGCTGCAGCAGCCGCAGGAAGTAATGGTTCCACAGGTAGCCTAGGAAGTAGCTTAGGTGGTATTCATTTTCCAAAAGGGGTCGAATTAAGACAAAATGCCTTGATTGTTCTTACTAAGGAAAGGCAAGAGGGTCCTAATTCTGATACAAACTTACTGTGTGTAAGGGCAAGCCACAGTGGCTCGATGGTTTTAACCCTTTCATGATCACTGCTTGGATGATTGGAGCTGTTGAAAAGTGGATGCCAGTGGTAATGTTTCGGGATACTGGTACTTCACAAACTTTAATTACTTCCGGTATGTTGTCCAAGGTCTACTTCCGGTGTGTTGTCCAAGGTCAAGAAGATTGACTTGGAAAAAGTAATGCTAATTTAGGGTATAGCAGGAGTAGTGCAACATGTTCCACTTGTGCAAGTGTATATTAAATCTTCCTATACTTCTGGATTATGTACCGTTGATGTTTGTGACACTTTACCTATTCCTGTAGTTGATATAATATTGAGGAATGACATTGCTGGGAAATTGATAAATAGTCATCTCGGTATGCGGCATATGCGTCGGTATATGCATCTCTGTATGCCTATGCGGTATATGTTGTGTGATTTTTTTCTACGCCTACCTCCCTTAGGAGGTGGACTACAAGTTTAAAGTCTGCTCACGGTAGTTAAGCATGAGTCCAATAGAAAAAGGAAAAGCGGGAGCTAACCGCCAGGCTTCCACCACTAGGGGTGAAAACCTGTCCACATAGGCCGCTAGTTCCTCCTAGTTAAACAGGACGTTAAAACTAATAAAGGGTAACCGACGGGTTCTCACAATCAAATATTTATATTTGATGTGGCGCTATGAATTGGAATTCGAATTCCCAAGAACAGCCGTCATATCTAAAGATCACATCAACATTCAATCGTATAAAGCAGAACAT
This sequence comes from Procambarus clarkii, assembly GCF_040958095.1. Taxonomy (NCBI): domain Eukaryota; kingdom Metazoa; phylum Arthropoda; class Malacostraca; order Decapoda; family Cambaridae; genus Procambarus; species Procambarus clarkii. Next base: position 26,407,198 of record NC_091218.1, on the reverse strand, counting down.
GGGTGGAAAAGAATGGTTGAACGGTTGACATCAAAGACCGTTTTCTATAAAATAACAATTTATTAATAACAAGAGACTAAACTACTACATTATTGAGTTTACATTACGTTAATATCCATCCAGTGGCACGATAACAAACAGCTAAATAGCAACCCTTGCTGTGTGGCTGCATACTGAACTAACCTGAACACAGGTGTGCCCACTGATGACGCAATATTGCAAATCAAAAAAATATCACAGACTAAGTTACACTACAGAGAGTGACGTGGCAATTGCAACACAGCTATTCGTACAGTCTCCGTGGTGTAGTGGTAAGACACTCGCCTGGCGTTCCGCGAGCTCTATGTCATGGGTTCGTATCCTGGCCGGGGAGGATTTACTGGGCGCAAATCCTTAACTGTAGCCTCTGTTTAACGCAACAGTAAAATGTGTACTTGGATGAAAAAACGATTCTTCGCGGCTGGGATCGTATTCCAGGGACCATAGGATTAAGGACTTGCCCGAAACGCTACGCGTACTAGTGGCTGTACAAGAATGTAACAACTCTTGTATATATCTCAAAAAAAAAAAATCAGCAGCCCCTCGAGAAGTGACAGCAGTCTCCATCTTGCTGACACTTCGGGCTGACCAGTGAACTAACTGAACAATGATGGATGCCCACTGATGACACAAGCTTGCAATCAATATTGTCACGGCTTCACGGTAACAGATACTATAATCACAATCTTAAGGATCCTCCAACCATAACAGGAGTGACCCCCGTAACTAGGCGGATAGTCCAACAGTGCCTTCCCCTATCACAACCTAATGTGAACACTCTTTGCAGCCCCCTGCAAGGAGTTGCACTGTAAACAGTAAACGAAGCCAGGCAAGGTGGGATTCTGAGACACAGCTCCAGCAATCCCTTAGTTACTCTACTCTCGTCACCAGACGATAAACAAAAGAAATTGCCTTAATCAATTACAAAATTGATTATGTGATTAATTACGTTAATTGACTGATCACAGCAGCCAGCAACAAAGTACTACGTTAATCACAACAATTGTCTCTCTTAGACAACAACATGATGGTACTCTATGTTCATCATCAACACTTGTTTCCTTTAACACAAGTCAACTTGTTAACAATAACTCAAAGTCTCTCTTATGTTACATCACACTTGACTCCTTGCAAGTATTCAGTGAGTAATTCTTAATTAAGGTCAAACGGACCACTAATCACATCTCAATTGCGTTACGTTAACTAAGCCTACCCTAACTTGGTAGTTTCTCAACAGTCTGTGTCAAAATTTACTTTAATGAGTGCTAATTACCCTAATTAACCCTGAGCAATTAATTAACTGTCACGAGGACCGATAATTAATCATACATAAATACGTCTCACTCCGCACTGCCTAAGCAGGTCTCATCAAACACTGTGAATTCACGGGAGAGGAGTTAATTACTTCCCTAATTAACATAAGTGCATCTTAATCCACTGTCATCAGACAGGATATGATTAATATAACGATTTATGCTAGCTCCATGACCTCGCTTTACCGAGTCATCTGAGTCCTCAAGACTCCAGACGTTAATTACTCCACTAATTATCATGAGCCACTAATTGCTATACCCCAGAAAGGTAATTAGTCTCGAGCAAATTACGTTAACACAAACACTGACAGATCCTCTCCCCCTACGTGAATTCATGATGAGAATGCTAATTACATAATTAGCTAGAGTGGTCAATTAGTTGCCACATGGACAATTAATTGCACCCGAAACGTATCTCACACAAGCTCAACACTGTTCTCCTATAACAGCTCTCACTCACTAAACAATAAATGTGCACCCCTTATCCAGTTAATTACCCTTTAATTAACTCACTGAATCCTTAAGTCCTCAACACAACTTAAAGAAACAAAGTAACCCCAGTGTTACATAGGTCACACTTACAATGGCATGCATAACAACATAAATGCACAGCCCACATACGGTTGCGGCTACTGCAACTCGTTAATTACTGTACCCATACAGTAATGACACACGGATAGGCAACAACAAGAGTATACCAATATTACTGCCCCCTCCAATCTTGCAACCATTGCAAGGGACTATTGTGAGCAATCACAACTACTTTAGCAAGGCAATTTACGTTAATATAAAACACCGTCGCTACGCAGACAGCTGGCGCTAATTCTCTTAATTAGGCAATTAACAAATCAATTGCCTGCTCTCATTAAGTACTGTGAATTCCCCTGAATAATCATAGAGGCCACTTAAAGCCTCAACACAGTTCCTAGGGCAGTAATATTGTATACCTGATAACAACACTGCACAAACCTACAACATAATAATGCCGTCAGCATACCCCACATGCTAATGACATTATTAGGCAATCAGTCAGCAATCTCATCTACTGACTCACCACACAACACAGTACATGCAAAAACATGCAAATGAAACACATGGAAATGGCATTCACATAATCAATGAAAATTATATCACCAGAAAAATGTATCCATAACTACACAGACCTCAGGGTATCCACTGACATCCCTGCAACACTGGCCTGCCTACCTCTGCAATGATATAATTAACATGCGGCACTATGGCATTAATCAAGTAGCAGACGTGTAGGGTCAGCGGTCGCGTTAACCGAGGGAACAATAGGGTTCAAGGGAGTGGGTGTACTGTGCAGTGAGAATCGGGACAGTGTAAATTGAACAGTGGCATTGTGATGCAACACATTGATCACATCTCGTGGTGAATTATCTTAGTGAATTTAGAGAAGATAGCTAGTGAATATCGACTTCTTGAGGAAGCATCAGTCGCATCAGCCGGGACACAAGTGGAGACCTGAAGACCTCACAGGATTACCGACGACACACCGTGTATTCACCTAGAGTGCTTGTGGGGGGCTGGCTGGTAAGTGTCTCTCATAAGTCTCCAACAGTGTACAAGGTTTATATAATATCATATCATAGACACTATTGCATTTCATTCAATAATACAATCGTAATAATACAATCGTGGTAGACAGGTAACAGGGACAGCAACTGTGAGCTCACTGGGAACCCAGATAAGCCGCTAATCCTCCCCCACCCGCCGTAACCTGAAGACTACACCTCACCCATCTCTTAACCCACCATCTCACTCTCCCAACACACTCCCCCCCCCCCCACCACCACTCCCACTCTCCCAAAACACTCCCCCCCCCCCACCACACCCATTCACACTAGGACTATTCTTGCTCTCTCTTTTGCTCTCTCTCTCTTGACAAGGGCAACATGGCAGGTGGACGCAACAGGGACACAGGGAACAGCCAAATGGATCAAACGAGGGACATGTTAACCCAAGTTCTGGAGGGATTCAGGAAGGAGATGCAGGAAATGAGGATTACAATTAACAACCTGCAAAGTGAGCTGACATCAGCAAAAGAGGAGATCAAATCCCTCACAGAAAAAATAAAAAGACCGAGCATCAGATTATCATCCAAAGGGAAGGTGGGAATGTTACATTGGAAGGAAATGCCTCTGTACCTGAAACATTTGCAGACATACTGAAAAAGAGCTCAGAAGCAATGGACACAGTGAGGGAGGTAGCGATGCAAGCAGCCACCTCACAGGAAGCAGCAAGATGCACCACTCAGCTGCTGGAGAGAAAAAGATCAGTGGTAGTTGTAGGCATAAAAGAACAGGAAGGATCCAACAGGCAAGGATAGAGAGGCAGTACAGGGGCTACTGAAGGGGGTTACAGATGGAAGGGGCTGAACGAAACATTGAGAAGGTTTTCAGGTTGGGCTGGTACAACAAGGACAGAAACCGACTTGTAAAGGTGGTGTTTACAAACGAAACCACGAAGGAGGATATTCTCGAAAGGAAGAGTCGACTGCAGCATGTGGAGGGATACAAGAAAGTATTCCTGCAGAGGGACAGGACGAAGGAGGAGAGAGCCAGGGCAGCAGAGGCAAGGAGGAAGCGCAGGGAGGGAGAAGCAAACCAGGAAATCACAGCCCCCAACACAACAGTCCTAGAGACAAGAGGCGAACCCAAAACCAGCATCCCAGCAATACCAGAGGGGAGGGCAACCCCACCACCCCCCTCTGCATAGAAACCCTCCCTTCCCCTCACCCTACCTGCCCCCACCCAACCCTCCCTCCCCCCCCCCACCCCATTCTTACCCTGTCATCCCTTCCCCATTCCCATCATGTCCCCCCTCCCACCTTTCCCCCCCTGTCCCCCCTCCCCCTTCATCCCATACCCTCCCTATCCCTCCTCCCCCCTCACCCCGTATCCTCCATGTCCCCCCTATCTCCTTAACCCACACCCTACCTGTCCCCCCCTTCCATGAAACCCCCACCTCTCACCCCAAACTCCCCTGAAACCCTGGAAACCACCTCACAGATCATCTCACCCACTGAAAAGCTTCCCACACCAGCAGAATGCTCGCCAAGAAAGGGACAAGAAAATGAACTGAAGAAAGTGAGCTTCAAGGCAATGTACAATAACATAGATGGAATTACTAATAAAACAAGTGAACTCGGAGAATGGGCACCAGAAGAAAACCCAGACATAATAGCACTCACAGAAACAAAGCTAACAAACACCATAACAAACGCAGTGTTTCCACAGGGCTACTATGTAGTGAGGAAAGAGAGAGAAGGGAGAGGAGGAGGTGGTATAGCTTTGCTACTAAGAGAAGGTTGGAGTTTCGAAGAGATGGTAATTCAGAACTGTGAAGGTTTCAGTGACTACATATCAGGCACCATAGCAACTGGAGGACAGAAAATTATAGTAGTAGTCATATATAACCCCCCACCGAATGTCAGAAGACCCAGACAGGAATATGATAGAAACAACTTGGCCACCATCAATATAATAGAGAGAGCAGCTTCTGTGGCTAGCAGGAACGGATCCAGGCTACTAATCATGGGAGACTTCAACCATGGAAAGATAGATTGGGGGAACAGAGACCCACATGGAGGCCCAGACACATGGAGAGCTAAGCTGCTGGATGTGGCAACAAGAAATTTTCTAAGTCAACACGTCAAGGGACCGACAAGAACGAGAGGAGGGGATGAACCAGCCTTGCTTGATCTGATATTTACCCTAAATGAGTCGGATATAAGGGAAGTTAAGTTGGAAGCCCCCTTGGGAATGAGTGATCATAGTGTATTGAGCTTTGAGTACCTGGTTGAGCTAGGAATTATCACCCCCAAAAAAGAACTGGGAAACAAAGGGCTGGCGTACCGAAAGGGAAACTATGAGGAGATGAATAAATTCCTATGGGATATACATTGGGACACAGAACTCGGAACCAAGTCTGTACAAGACATGATGGACTATATCACCCAAAAATGTCAGGAGGCTGTAAGCAGGTTTGTCCCAGCCCAACAGGAAAAAACAGAGAAGCAAAGGAAGAATCCGTGGTTTAATAGGGAATGTATGAAAGCAAAGGAGCTGAACAAAAGGGCATGGAGGAACTTCCGTAATAACAGAACACCAGAAAGTAGAGAGAGATACCAGAGAACCAGGAACGAGTATGTTAGTGTGAGAAGAGCAGCTGAGAAAAGGTATGAAAATGATATAGCTAATAAAGCCAAGACCGAACCAAAGCTACTACACAGTCACATCAGGAGGAAGACAACAGTGAAGGAACAGGTGATGAAACTTAGGGTGGGCGAGGACAGGTACACAGAGAATGACAGAGGTGTGTGAAGAACTCAACAAAAGGTTCCAGGAGGTCTTTACAATAGAACAGGGAGAAGTCACGGTGCTAGGAGAGGTGGCAGCAAACCAGGTGACCTTGGAAAGGTTCGAAATTACAAGAGATGAGGTCAAGAAGCACCTATTGGAGCTGGATGTGAGAAAAGCTGTTGGGCCGGATGGAATCTCACCATGGGTATTGAAAGAGTGTGCAGGAGCACTTAGCTTGCCACTCTCCATAGTGTATAGTAGGTCACTGGAAACGGGAGACCTACCAGAAGTATGGAAGACTGCTAATGTAGTACCAATATTTAAAAAGGGTGACAGACAAGAGGCACTGAACTACAGGCCAGTGTCCTTAACTTGTATACCATGCAAGGTGATGGAGAAGATTGTGAGAAAAAACCTAGTAACACATCTGGAGAGAAGAGACTTCGTGACAATCCATCAACATGGGTTCAGGGAGGGTAAATCTTGCCTTACAGGCTTGATAGAATTCAATGATCAGGTGACAAAGATTAAGCAAGAAAGAGAAGGATGGGCAGACTGCATTTTTTTGGACTGTCGGAAAGCCTTTGACACAGTACCCCATAAAAGGTTGATGCATAAGCTGGAGAAACAGGCAGGAGTAACTGGTAGGGCGCTCCAGTGGATAAGGGAGTACCTAAGCAATAGGAAGCAGAGAGTTATAGTGAGGGGTGAGACCTCAGAATGGCGGGAAGTCACCAGTGGAGTCCCACAGGGCTCTGTGCTTGGACCTATCCTGTTTCTGATATACGTAAATGATCTCCCAGAGGGTATAGACTCATTCCTCTCAATGTTTGCTGACGACGCCAAAATTATGAGAAGGATTAAGACAGGAGGACAGCTTGAGGCTTCAAGAAGACCTGGACAAGCTGCAGGAATGGTCGAACAAATGGATGTTAGAGTTTAACCCAAGCAAATGTAATGTAATGAAGATAGGAGTAGGAAGCAGGAGACCAGATACAAGGTATCACTTGGGAGATGAAATACTTCAAGAGTCCGAGAGAGAGAAAGACCTGGGGGTTGATATCACGCCAGACCTGTCCCCTGAAGCTCATATCAAGAGGATAACATCAGCAGCATATGCCAGGTTGGCTAACATAAGAACGGCCTTTAGAAACTTGTGTAAGGAATCTTTCAGAACATTATATACCACATATGTCAGACCAATCCTGGAGTATGCGGCTCCAGCATGGAGTCCATATCTAGTCAAGCATAAGACTAAACTGGAAAAGGTTCAAAGGTTTGCCACCGGATTAGTACCCGAGCTCAGAGGTATGAGCTACGAGGAGAGACTACGGGAATTGAACCTCACTTCGTTGGAAGACAGAAGAGTTAGGGGGGACATGATCACCACATTCAAGATTCTCAAGGGAATCGACAGGGTTGATAAAGATAGGCTATTTAACACAAGGGGCACAAGCACTAGGGGACACAGGTGGAAACTGAGTGCCCAAATGAGCCACAGAGATATTAGAAAGAACTTTTTTATTGTCAGAGTGGTTGACAAATGGAATGCATTAGGAAGCAATGTGGTGGAGGCTGACTCCATACACAGTTTCAAGTGTAGATATGATAGAGCCCAATAGGCTCAGGAACCTGTACACCTGTTGATTGACGGTTGAGAGGCGGGACCAAAAAGCCAGAGCTCAACCCCCGCAAGCACAACTAGGTGAGTACAACTAGGTGAGTACTTATATGGTAAATGTCTACACTGACCGGTTACATACTCGAGTCAGTCTACACACAATATATATAACTATATATATAACTACTTGTGTGGTACCGTGTACAACATCCATCTCCAGGTACATCCCAACAAGTCGCCTGGACGTCAGTACAGACAGCTGTCTCTCAGCTGCTTCCCACTAACAACTTTTATTGTACTCACGGCTCCTTAAATCCTCAACAATCCCTTCATTTTCCTGGTCACTACCACTCTGGCTGTAGAACACCTAGCTCGCTCCTCGTGCATCGACTAGGTGTGGCCCTAAAATGTCCAGGGAGGGTGGCCAAAGCATGTGGCCACCGCATGGCCCTAAGGGGGGGGGTGGCCACGAGGTAAGCGCAGAGCGTCACAGCGCCCCACCCGGGCTGAGGTGGCGCACGGGTGGCGTGGGGGTGGCCGGGGTGGCCTGGGGGTTGGCCAGCGCATGGGTGGCGCGCACATGGGGCTTGCCTCAGGCTGGCTGGCTGGCGCCCACAGGCATACACACGTGGATGGGGGATCACCTACAACCCCATCATACCAGAGCATGCCTCGCTCGTACACTGGGGTGACAATGGCCGGCGCCATTGCCGGCCAACCACATGGCTGACCCAACAAGGTGGAATTCAAAGTCCAACAGGGGCCTGTAATATCACCACAATTACACTGCCCGTATTCCACCAATTGTCCATTAACACTAGACAGGATATTCGGACTCGATGTGAGGGATCAATCTGATACACCATGAGGCCTGCCAGCCGCCTCATGGGTCAACACTGTCTCTGAGGTTTTTACTGTTCCTACCGTACTCTTTGGCCCCATTTTCACGCAAATTGGGCCTTGACACAACCCAGGACGGTAGGAGTGCCCTGCACAACGAGTAATCAGGATGACACAGTGATTAACGGGGGTGGAGGTGGCAGGCTGCCACCCTCACCCAATCACTTCTTCCTCAGCTTGCTGCCCAGCCCAGACTGACGATTTGGCGGGCTAGGGAAACTCAAATGCCCATATCTCCCCCCCCCCCCACCTTGTCTTGACCAATCAACACAAAGCCGGCACAACTCAAGGTACCGCTACCAATAACAGCTGTTCGCGCCAAAACTCAGCTAGGGGCAAGGATGCCGCCACCAATCACAGGCGCCCCTGTGGCGTCCTGTGACGTCACAAGGAGGGGGAGGCCTAGGACTGGCACGATGTCTCACATGGTGGGGAGGGGGGCGACGTTCACCCCTCTGTCCCTCCCACCCCTAAGAAACCGTTGAGTCAAATATCCTCTCATACCACCTCACTCTCAACTCTCATCCCATTTCACAGAAACAGGAAAAATTCTGTAATTCTGCTACAGAGCAATCACAGACTTCTAGTTAGTCTTAAATGATAGACCATAGCATGAGCTTTCCTCCAACACCACACAAGTGTATGTTAGTTTGAAAACTTCTTGTCTAGAATTCCTAGAGCGACTAGCCTAATCTAGAAAACTAGGAAAACTAGCTGAGGGAATCTTCATTCCCTCACATATGTTCTCTGTATTCCCTCCATTTCAGCAATCTCTCCTGCTTTGAAGGGGGAAGTGAGTACTGAGCAATACTCAAGACGGGGACAGTACAAGTGATTTGAATAGTACAACCATTGTGATGGGATCCCTGGATTTGAAGGTTCTCGTAATCCATCCTATCATTTTCTGACTGATGCAATATTTGCTTGGTTATGCTCCCTAAACGTTAGGTCCTCAGACATCACTATTCCCAAATCCTTTGCATGTTGCTTTCCTACTTTGAGCAGATATGATTGCGTTTTGTACCCTGTATTATGTTTAAGGACCACATTTTTACCGTATCTGAGTACCTGGAATTTATCACTGTTAAACATTGTTATTTTCTGTTGGCCAGTCGAAAACTTTATTAATATCTGTTTGAAATTTTTCAATATCTTCAGCAGAGATAACTTTCATGCTGATTTTTGTGTCATCTGCAAATGATGATACAAACCTGTGTCTTGTATTTTTATCTATATCTGATATGAGAATAAGAAAAGGCAGTGGTGCAAGGATCTATGTACCCTGAGGCATATAGATTTTAACTGCGCTTGGACTCGATTTTATATGGTTGACTGTTACTCTTTGTCTTCTGTTCGACAGGAAACCGAGTATCCAGCGTCCTACTTTACCGGTTATTCCTATTGACCTCATTTTGTGTGCTATCACTCCATGGTCACTTTTATCGAATGCCTTTGCAAAGTCCGTGTATACCACATCTGCATTCTGTTTTTCTTCTTAAGCCTCAGTGACTTTGTCGTAGTGGTCAAGTAGCTGTGAGAGGCACGATCTTCCCGCTCTAAATCCCTGGCTGTGGTGGATATGTGAGCCTGCGGGCCGCTCCAAGCAACAGCCTAGTGGACCAAACTCACAAGTCAAGCCTGGCCTCGGGCCAGGCTTGGGGAGTAGAAGAACTCCCAAAACCCCCATTAACCAGGTATCACCCAAGTTGGCCTGGGTTGTGAAGGTCATTGGTATCCATGAAACTGGTGACCTGATTCCTGATCACTCTCTCAAATACTTTTATTATTTGGAACGTTAGTGCAACTGGTCTATAAGTCTTTGCCACCACTTTGCTCCCTCCTTTTTGTACAGGTGCTATGTCTGCTGCTTTAAGCGCATCTGCTATCTCCCCGTGTCCAAGCATTTCCTCCACACTATATTGAGTGCTAGTCTTGCAAGGGATGCGGTCAGGTCAAGAAGTACCTGCTCCGCGACTAGGGGTGAAGTTAGTATTGGTGTTTAGCTCAGTCTACACACAAGGAAACTGACTAGTATCAATCACATCCTACACATCTCCCCCCATGCTGGGTATTGAGATGGAGACTCGGTCACCAGAAAAACTGGCTACTCCTCACGGCAATATTCACATGGACTCAGAAAGCAGCCAGTCAGTCGAGGAGAGTGATTTTCGAAAAGTTCTAACAAGGCAACAGAAGAAACGGAGAAGACAGGATGTAAGGCGTAGTGTTGACAGTGATAGTACACATAACGGAAACGACAAGAGAATGAAAAACGACGCCGAGACTGATCAAACCAGCGTCGACAAACGGACGGAACGATGTGAGGAAGGTGAGGGTCAGCGGAGATGGAGGCTTCTCTTCCCTGCCTCATGCACGCTGGCCTATCTTCACAAGCTGCTGTGGACAGTCAAACTTAGAAGAGAACACCGCAAGTTCGAGTCCCTGCTGAAAGAAGGTGTGGTTATCTTGAGACGATTTCGGGGCTTTAGTGTCCCCGCGGCCCGGTCCTCGACCAAGCCTCCACCCCCAGGAAGCAGCCCGTGACAGCTGACTAACACCCAGGTACCTATTTTACTGCTAGGTAACAGGGGCATAGGGTGAAAGAAACTCTGCCCATTGTTTCTCGCCGGCGCCCGGGATCGAACCCAGGACCACAGGATCACAAGCCCAGTGTGCTGTCCGCTCGGCCGACCGGCTCATGAACAGACCTTTCTTAACGGTAGGTTCTATGGAGGCAGTTGTGTTTCTTACCCAGCAAGGATATGAAAGAATTGTTATGGAAAGGCCGGAGGAGAACGAGAAGCTGACGAAGGTAATTATCTTTTTTTTTTTTTTTAGATATATACAAGAGTTGTTACATTCTTGTACAGCCACTAGTACGCGTAGCGTTTCGGGCAGGTCCCTGGAATACGATCCCCGCCGCGAAGAATCGTTGTTACAACCATGTACACATTTTACTGTTGCGTTAAACAGAGGCTACAGTTAAGGATTTGCACCCAGTAAATCCTCCCCGGCCAGGATACGAACCCATGACAAAGCGCCCGCGGAACGCCAGGCGAGTGTCTTACCACTACACCACGGAGACTGTCATTTGTTATCTACAAATACCCTCAGATTCTAGACCCCGAATTGATCCTCGACGACCAACGATTTGTGTGGGCCAAGCGTCACCTTATTAAAGGTGAAGCTAGGAATCAGGTGGTGGCTCTAGTGAGAGTTGAAGTTCCCGAGAGAGTGTCCATCACCGGGGCTGGCTACAGGCATGTAGCAAAGTATGTGGAAGAGCCCATAATATGCCTGAAATGCTGCAGATGGGGGCATAAATCCTGGAGCTGTCAACATGATCCACGATGTCGTTTCTGCGGAAATTCTCACCTCTCTAATGTGTGTAGAAACAGACTTAACCTGGGTGAGAAAATAGTTCCCAGATGCTGCAACTGTGGAGGTGTTCACAATGCCAGCTCAGCTGTGTGTAGCAAGAGGCTGAGTATGGATGTTCCCCTGCCGGTGAATTTTACAGAGCAAGCAAGAGCTCTTACCCAGACACCGGGAGCATAGCAAAACAGTCTGCCCCAAACAGCACCAGTGAACCGGACGAATGCGTGGGTAAAGGAGTCACCTTTACTTCGTCAGGCTCAAGCAACAAGCAGCCACGCCAATACTCAGAACTCCGGCAGTGACAGTGTAACGGTGAGTGAAGTGGCTACTGTGGTTTAGAAAGAGGGCCATAATGATATGGTCAAGGAGGTGTGGGCTGAACTAAGAAAAGTTGGTGAGTTCCTCAGAAATTTTTGGCAGAGAATCGAGTCCATCGAGGCGAAATTAAACGTTCAGGTGAAGGTCAAGGAAAGTCACAAAACAGTGAAGGAAAGTCAGGATATAGTGGTTGAATTAAATATACTTAGCATTAGAGATAGAATATTTGAAATTAATCTTATGATGGGACTAAAGCTTCTGCGTGATAACAAAAACAACATTGTGTCAGTTGCACTGTTAGAACACATACGAAATGGAACCAGCGAGTCTAAATGGATTCAAAGAACAGCCACTCGTATTAAAATGATGGTACTGCACGATGTATATACAGATGAAAGAGTACAGCACTTCCTTCCACCCTGGCAGATAATACCTTTTGACATCCTGACCCCTACATACCCCACCAAGAAACTAATCACAAACAACCCTCATGCTCAGCTTGCTGCTAAATTAAGCACCATAGAACACATTCACAATATACAAGCTGAAAACAACATTGCAAAGACCATATACACTGACGGATCACTCAATACAGCTACAGGGAGGGCAGGAAGTGCTGTTATTGCTCATCAGCCCGATGGCAGCACAATTCAAAGAAATATCCGAATTAGTAACTGGGCGTCCACAATGCAAGCCGAGATGGTAGCGATACTGGTAGCACTCGAAATTATTGACAACACTGAAGTAGACAGCTTAATTATTTCTGACTCCCTTTCCTCACTACGAGCAATAAACAGTTTGCAATCAAGTAATAACGTGCTTGTCTTGGAAGCTAGACGTAGATATATAAGAATACTTAGCAAGAGGGTAAATATAAAAATGTTGTGGATTCCTTCTTACATTGGCATGCAGGAACATGACAAAGTTGACGCCCTTGCTAAGGCTGCAGTAAATAAAGACAGTATTGAACGGAATCTTGAGTTATCAAATAGGTCCCTTAAAAGTGTCATTAGACGAGAACTCCTGGATGAATTTGAAGAAAGCAGAACAGTGCAAACTGGAACTAGCAGGTCCATTGTTCATCACAATGAAATGTGTGAAGTAAAACATGTGTATGGGGCAAGTAACAAAGTCAGTAGACTAACAGATGTTGTCACAGCTCGTATAAGACTTGGCTACAAGTATCTCTGGCAGTTCGGCTTGTATAGGGATCTAGATGAAGTAAAGTGTAAAGTGTGTGGACAAAGACAGGGACACACATTCGAACACTATATCTTGGATTGTAGTAAAATTGAGCCTTTTAGAGATAAATCTAAGCTCACTCTGTATGATATGGCAACCTATCTTATTACCATGGATAAATTACCTGAAATCCTTGCACTGTACCCACATTTCGCTTCCAGTAGATGAACGACATATGAGATTCAGAAACAAGTAGTGTATTGTGAGGACTAATAATAAACAGAAGCTCCCCTATGACTCTGTAATATCTCCATTGGTCAAACTATTATGTATTAGCGATAAGACCTACCATTAATGTATGATGACTTACTGTATATGTATATGTAGCTCTTGTAATAGCACTTTCCCTATAACTAGCTGACATTGTAACTATAAAGTGAGAAGGATAGATGAAATTGTTTATGTAATAATCTAAGATGAGGTCTGATAAAGACCTTTTGTGCCCTCTGTAATGCTTTTGCGCTATCGCTCACAGGATGAGTATGGGGTGCACAATAAACTAGCCGCCTTCGGCGGCAACAATCAAAGGACAATAATGAAATATTAAATGATGAAATGAAGGAAAGTAAAGTGTGTGTGAATGATGATAGTCGTAGTGAAAGGAAGAACTCTATAATTACACATAAAATGAAGGAATCATTTGGGCCAATAATGGACGTCACAGGACTGAAAAAATCTCTTGAGAAACGCAATGTCGCTTTTACTGGTGAACTTGGGAGAAGGTGGGAGATGTTATACAAGGTATGGCTATCATTTAGTGAACTTATTGGGGATGACTTAGAAAGTGAATTGTTTAATAATGGATCACCCTAGACTGAAAATGTTGTCATGGAATGTTAATGGTTTAAGAAACAGGTTTACAGATGTTCATTGTTATGTGATGGGAAATGATATTGATGTTGTAGCTCTCCAGGAGACAGGGGATAGGAATGAAGGCTTATTGAAATTAAATGGCTATAAAGGGTTTCACCTCTTCGCCGCAAATAACATCAGAGGGTCGTCGATTTATGTTAAGAACTCCATACCAGCAGAGTTAGTAGAACCCCGTCAAAAACGCAAGGTATAGAGAGTGTCTGTGTTAAATTATCATTAAGGGAAGGGGAATTTATTGTAGTTAATTTGTATGTATCCAGGAACTGCTTCGACGCTAACTATTTACCTGACTGCATTTATACTAATCCTTCACTGGTCATTGGGGACCTTAATGCTCGGCACACAAGCCTTGGGACAGTGGGTAGTATTAATACTAATGGGGTCAAGTGGTTACAGTTTCTACAAGATCATCCAGATACCTGTCTCTTGGGAAACAATGAACCAACTCACATCAGGGGAGGACGGCTTGACTATGCCTGCGTTTTAAACTCTCAGGGGATTATGGGAGAGGCTCGGGTTGTTCGGGAACTACTTAGTGACCACTTTGCCTTGAACGTTGAATTACCACTGGGGAAAAAACAAGTCCACTTTCAAAGGAAAAGGCTAAATATTAAGAAAGATATGAAAAATTATTTTATTCAAAATATGGGAGATTGGTATCAACATTACACGCCGCTCTGCGTTGATAGTTTTTACGAGGACATGGTCGAGAACATAGAGAAATTAGTACAGAGGGAAAATAACGGGGGCAGGGGAAGCAAGACGCACGGACCTAAGAAATTTAAATATTCCAATGATCAGCAAGTCAAGGGATGGGAGAGAATGCTACAGGGTGCGCATAAAGCATGGTTAAAAAATGGAATGAGGGATGAAGAGAAAAAATACAATGTTAGAAGTGACTAGGGAATGCAGTCAGGTGAGGAAGGAGGCGCGGGACAGATACTGGCAAGACTTTGCTCAGTCCATTGGTAATACTAAGAACCTTAAAGACATATGGAGAGCAGTAAACAAAATCAGGGGTTGTAAGACCAAATTCATTGCTCACTCAGATCCAGGGAAGGTTGCTAATGAGTTAGTAGATAAATGGGCAAGTGCTGCTGGTATGGAGTCCTTACCTGCAGACACGAGAGTCACCATTGAGTCATGGGAAAATATTAGAAATGGAGTAACTTTATGTGCCTTAAATACAAGATCTATAGCATGCACTGAGATAACTCACGATGAGCTACTGGATGCTATAAAAAGTGGCAGCTCCACTGCTCCGGGGAAAGATGGAGTAACGTATGACATTCTTAATTATTTAGCCGGTATGAAACTTAGTCCCTTACTTGATTTGTTTAATATGAGTTATAGAGAGGGAAAATTACCAAGAAAATGGAAGGAGGCTGTCATCATTCCTATCCCTAAGTCAAACGGAGGCTACAGACCTGTCTCCTTAACATCCTGCTTTTATAAAATGATGGAAAGGATTTTGTTAAATAGGCTACTCTACCTTGTAGGTGATAACATGTCCAGTAATCTCTTTGGTTTTATCAAAGGCAAAAGTACTGCGGATTGTCTCTTAAAGTGTTTGTCTAATGTGGATGACAATTGTAGAGTTTTTGTTGATCTGCAAGAAGCATTTGTTAAAGCCAATGGGAAAGAGATCTTATACGAATTAGCCAATCTGGGAATAACAGGGAGATTGCTACATTGGATAAAGGATTATCTACAAGGGAGAAAAGGTCAGGTGTATTACCAGGGATACATGTCTGAGGAACGGATGTTTCAGTTAGGTACTTCCCAAGGGAGAGTTTTAAGTCTCACCTTATTCAATGTATTAATGAACAGATTAGCATCAGAGATGTATCCTCCAGGGGTCACGACGATCATATATACTGATGACATTCTTATACAAGGCATTTCTGGGAACAAAATTCAAACTCCTCTTAACATACTTGATACAACCTGTCACAAGTTAGGCTTAGTTATAAATGCAGACAAAACCAAATATGAGTATAGGAAACGAAGAAATATAACACTTACTCTAAATGGTGTGGAACTGAGCCGTGTTCAGAAGTACAAGTATCTGGGCATGTATGTTGGATACACATGCGAGAGTAAAAATGCTGAAATAAATCATATCAGCACCTTATGTAAAGCCCGTCTGCATCCTCTAAAAGCACTGGCTTTTTCTGGTAAAGGTGTTGGGGTACCTATCTTGCGGATGTTATACATAAGCACTGTTCGGTCCCTGATAGACTACGCAGCACCCGTTTTGTCTTACACAGGCCAAGGCAGAATTAAAAAAATAGAGCTGATACAGAACGAAGCTATGAGGATTATTCTTGGATGTCAAAGAAATGCAATGATTGAAATAATGAGAATGGAATTAAATTTACAGAGTGTGTATGATAGAGTCCGTGGCATTAACACTAGAGTATCTATTCGTTTCATGTGGAGAAAAGGAGGGGATAAGCTGTTTGAGAGCGTTCAGACCTGCTTGAGTGACGTACACACTTCCAGGAAACTGAGGGAGACACGCTACACGAGGGGATTAGCTCATGACCTCAGGGAATACGATGTACTTGACTGCTGTAAACCCTCTCGACAGTGTAATAGGTCTGCTCCCTGGAAAGTACAGAAAATAGATGTCGAAATTGTACCCCTCAAGGTGAAAAAGATTCATCATGAACCGGGACAATTACGGTGTTTGTATGGAAGCATGATATCTCGGTTACCAAGAGGCAACAGTTTACATGTATATTGCGACGGGTCGGTGGCGGAGGATGGCAGGGCCGGGTGTGGTGTCCTAATAAGGGAATATACGGAGTTTGGGACTGTGGACAGGATAATTGAACTCGGTCTTAGTAATTGTATATCATCCACACAAGCTGAACTGCAAGCCATTCTGGCGTGTTTGGAGGAAGTACGTCATGACGACAAAAATGTTTTTGTATTTGTCGATAGCCGAGGAGCACTTGATTCCTTAAACAGTCGAAACCCAGTCTTCATGTCCATAGTTGAGGATTGTAAGAAAAGGATAACTGAGATACAGCTGAAAGGTCATAGTGTGAAATTCATGTGGATTGCATCTCATGTTGGAATAGTGCTCAACGAGGTGGCGGATGACTTGACCAAACGTGTCACATCAAAACCACAAGTTGACATTGAATGTGAATTCACAATGAGACAAAAAAGAAGCAAAATCAGAAATATTCAGGCACAGGCGGGAGTGGAGAGAGTGGAGAGGAGAAGTATAATGTATGAGAGAAGTCAAACCATGTAACACTACATGTATGAGTCAAAAAAAACATTTCACTTATGGTAAAAGGAGACATGCTTGGAGTGACTCTGTGTACATGCGGCTCAGCCTTGAGTACAAATATTACTGGGAATATGGAACAGGTGTTCATGATAATGACACGAAGTGTAAACTATGTGGTATGTTAAGGTCTCACACCCTGGCCCATTATGTTCTTGATTGTCCGTTGATTAATGTATATAGAAACACTGAGATAAGGACTGTTCCTGAAGAAATAGCCTAGATGTGTCACAATGGAAAGGTTGATGATATTCTTGAGACATATAAGAATTTTGCACCAAAACTGTAATCTTCTGTTGAATTATCTGCATGTCTCTTGCAAATTGTCTATACAGTATACCTAGGTCATAAAAGTATTTGTGTGTACGTCTGATACCATACTACTTTTGTAAAGGAGGAAATGTATGTTTATCTCTCAGAATGTTTGGTAATATGTTTATTGTTTGTGATGTGTGTATATGTATGTATTAACACGGTGTACTAAACGGGGTGAGAATAGCTTGAGCTACCTCATCCCTTTGTGTGTATTTTACCTCAATAAACTTATTTCAATTTCAATACTGAGTGTCTGTGCTACTGGCACCTTGCATTTCTTTATAAATATTGAATGTCATGAATCTTGATCCGGAGGTGAGTGCATGGGCATGTTTTCAATTTCTCTTTCAAATCTGCCCTGCTCGTGTTTATATTAGCTATATTTACAGGGGTTTGGTTATCACGCATAAAGGATCTTCCACTTTCATGCTTTTTTTTCAGGGATATTCCTGCGCGGGTCCTAAGCCTCTGGCTGGCCCACTAAGTGTTGCAAGTAAGTAATTATCAATAGAAGGCACCAAACCGGGAAGGCTATGTAGCACCATCAAATGTGCGGGATAATCAGAGGGCGCTAAATATCACCAAGGATGCCAATACGAGAACAAAAACGCATAAGGCGAACAATATCAAAAGTATCCGAGTCGCCAAGAATTCTATCGAGGGACAAGCGACCGCAGGGAACGGTCGGAAAACAAGACACACGCTCGTCCAGGAAGTCAGGACATTCAACAAGGATATGTACGACCGTACGAGGGACAATGCAATTTGAACAATAAGGAGCAGGGCGGCGCTCCATTAAGTGACCGTGAGTTAAACGGGTATGGCCAATATGTAACCTAGCTAGAGCTGTTTCCCACCACCGGTTACGGTGGCAGGAGGAAGGCCACTGGGACACACGACTCTTAAGAGTACGCAGTTTGTTACCAATAACAGAAGACCAACAACTCTGCCATCGGGCAAGGATGGAGGCATAAATAACTGGGTAAAAGTCGGAAAAAGCAACACCTTAATGGGAGATGGGACAAGTGCGGATAGCGTCCTTAGCGGCAGCATCCGCACGCTCATTTAAAGAGACACCAACATGGCTGGGAACCCAGCAAAACGCAACCGACTTAAATTTACTGGAGATAAGAAACAGCCAATGTTGAATCTCAATGACCACAGGGTGGACCGGATTAAAGGACCCTAAAGCCATGAGAGCACTACGAGAGTCAACTACTACCACGAAGGAGGATTGACCCCGGAAAAGCAGGAGACGAAGTGCATAGAGAATAGCGTAGAGTTCTGCTGTGAAGATGCTAGCCTCCGGAGAAAGGCGACACATATAAGTGTGGTCAGAAAAAACAACAGAGTAGCCCACACCGTCAGCAGACTTTGACCCGTCGGTGAAGATGGGAACGGAGTGGGAGTGAGAAGAAAAGTGCTCAAGGAAGAGGCGTTTCAGAACTGTAGGAGGGGTAAAAGCTTTAGTGATGCGGGTCAGAGAAGTACAAAATTTGGGAAGGGGGACCCTCCACGGGGGCAAGGAGGGAACAATACGAGGAGAAACATTAGTAATACGAACCGAAAGAGAATCTTGTAAGTGAGACAAACGGACAGAAAGAGGAAGGTGGTGAAGAGGAACAGGAACTACAGGAGGGGTAAAAGTCAAAGCACGATAGAGGCGAGAGTGAGGATGCTGTAAGGATCGCGCAAGACAGCGAAGACTGTAGCGATCACGGCGATCCTGGAGAGATAGAAAGCCAGTATCAGCGTACAAGCTGAGGGTAGGAGTTGAACGAAAAGCACCAGAGCTGAGGTGCAACCCAGTATGGTGCAAAAGATCAAGACAGCGAAGAGTAGAAGGAGAAGTAGAGGAGTATGCAGGGCAACCATAATCGAGCTTAGACAGGACAAGAGAGGAATGCAAATAGAGGAGCCTGCACCTATCCGCTCCCCAAGAAGTATGGGACAAAACCTTAAGTAGGTTAAGGGCCTTAGAGCATTCAACACGGAGGTAAGAGACATGGGGCGACCAAGACAAACGAGTGTCAAAGAATAACCCCAAAAGCTTCGTGGAATCTTTGTACTCAAGGGGATGACCATAAAGTGACAAAGAGGGACGAAGAACGACCCACTTCTGAGTAAAAGTCATGGCACAAGTCTTAGTAGTAGACAACTTAAAGCCATGATTGGTGGCCGAAGATGACATGGTATCAATCGCAAGTTGAAACCGCCGTTGAAGGAGAGGCGAATCATCATCTCGACAGCAAAGAGTAAGATCGTCAACATAAAGAGCGGAGGAGATGCCAGAAGGAAGGGAGGAAAGGAGACCATTGAGGGCAACCAGAAAAAGAGTAGTACTCAGAACACTACCATGGCGCACACCTTCATACTACCGAAAAGAGGCAGAGAGAGTGGCACCAAGCCTGACTCGAAAGGTACGACGAGAGAGAAAGCTTAGAAGGAAGAGAGGGAGATTACCACGAAGGCCAAAAGAACGAAGTTGGGACAGAATATGGTATCTCCAAGTCGTGTCATAAGCCTTTTCCAGGTCAAAAAGGACAGCAACAACGGAGGTCTTTGCAGCAAAAGCAGTACGAATATAGACCTCCAAGTTCACCAGGACATCAGTCGTGCTGCGGCACTTGCGAAAACCAAATGAAGGAGAGAGGTGGTGATGGTGTTCCAAGAACCACATCAGATGGACAGTTACCATACGCTTAAACAGCTTGCAAACAAAACTTGTGAGAGCAATAGGGCGGAAATCCGTAGGAGACGTACCGAGAGACCCTGGTTTCCGCATAGGGAGTACAATGGCATCGAGCCAGTCCTCAGGGACGGTCGACGACTCCCAGACCTGGTTATACAGATTCAGTAAATACTGAAACGTGCACGGAGGGAGATGGCGAAGCATCTCATAATGAATGTTATCCGAGCCCGCTGCCGTAGATCAGCAGAGGGCCAGGGCAGACTGAAGTTCAGAAAGAGAGAAAGGATCGTTATAGGGAAGGCGGAGATGAGTGTGGAAATCTAAAGGATAAGATTCAAGAACAGGCTTACGAAGAAGGAAGGATTGAGGAAGATGAGAACCAGGGCTAACAGAAGAAAAGTGGGAACCCAGTTCGGCTGCGACCTTCGCTGGATCCGCCACAAGAGTCCCACGAGGTGGAGAACCGGCAAGACATCTGGAACGAACTTGCCCGCAATCTTGCGGATCTTCTTCCAGATCTGCGGCAGAGGAGTATCGGATGTAATGGTGGAAACATAAGATTTCCAACTCTCATGTTTAGCAGTACGGATGGTCCTACGGGCCACCACACTTGCCTTCCGAAACAGAATAAAAGAATCAGCCATCTGCCGGCGGCGGCGTTTTTTTCCATGCTGCATGCTTACAGCGGACAGCCCGAGCACAGTCCGCATTCCACCAGGGAACACACTTCCGTGTGCCCCGGGAGGAAGAGCAACGGATAGAGCTGAGGGCAGCGTTGAAGACAGTGTCATAAAAAAGGAGGAGGGCTCAAGGAAGAAGCAGAGAGGAGAGGTCAGAGTAGCATGGAGGGTGAATAGGCACCAGTCAGCCTTGGCAAACTGCCACCTAGGGAAGGAAAGGGGAGGGTGGAAAGAGAAAAAGGAAACGAGGATGGGGAAATGATCACTGTTATGGAGGTCATCAAGAACCTGCCACGTGAAATCTCAGTAAAGGACGACGAGCAGAGAGAAAGATCAAGACAGGAAAGGGTGCGAGTTCGAGAGTCCACATGAGTGGGCTCACCAGAATTCAGAAGAGATAGAGAAGAAGCGAGGACGAACGGTTCGAGAAGATGGCCTCGGGTGTTTGTCAGAACATCACCCCAGAGGGAATGTCGACAGTTGAAATCACCCAAAAGGAGCACCGGCTCTGGCAAAGAGTCCAGGAGGTGCTTAAGATCAGGAAGGGAAAGAGAAACATTTGGAGGGAGATAAATGGAACAGACTGTATACCATTTACCCACAAAAACACGGGCAGCAGAACAATTGATAGGGGACGGAAGTAGGGGGGACAAAGGGAATATCAGAACGAATTAAGAGAGCAGTAGAGTTATGGGCTATGTAGCACCATCAAATGTGCGGAATAATCAGAGGGCGCTAAATATCACCAAGGATGCCAATACAAGAACAAAAATGCATAAGGCGAACGATATCAAAAGTATCCGAGTCACCAAGAATTCTATTGAGGGACAGGTGACCGCGAGGGGCGGTCGGAAAGCAAGACACACGCTCGTCCTGGAAGTCAGGACATTCAAGAAGGACATGCACGACCGTAAGAGGGACAGCGCAATTAGGACAATAAGGAGCAGGGCGGTGCTCCATCAAGTGACCATGGGTTAAGCGAGTATGGCCAATACACAACCTCGCCAGAATTGTTTCCCATCGCCGGTTACGGTGGTAGGAGGACAGCCACAAGGAAACACAACATTTAAGAGTACATAGTTTGTTACCAGTAACAGACGACCAAGAAGCCTGCCAACGGATAAGGATGGAGGAATGGATAACTGGGTAAAAGTCGGAATATGGAATACCTTCATGAGAGATGGGACAAGAGCGGAGAGCTTCCTTGGCGGCAGCATCCGCACGCTCATTTAAAGACACACCAATATGGCTGGGAACCCAACAAAACTCAACCAAATTAAATTTACTGTGAACAAGAAACAGCCAATGCTGGATCTCGACAACTACTGGATGAACCGGATTAAAGGACCCGAGAACCATTGGGCACTACGCAAGTCAACAACAACTACAAAGGAAGACTGACAACGAGAAAGCAGGAAACGAAGAGCATAGAGAATAGCATAAAGCTCTGCTGTAAAGATGCTAGTCTCCGGAGGTAAGCGACACATATAAGTGCGATCAGGAAAAACAACAGAGTAGCCAACACCGTCTGCAGACTTAGACCCATCGGTGAAGACAGAAACGGAGCGGAAGTGAGAAGAAAAGTGCTCAAGGAAAAGGCATTTTAGAACCGTAGGAGGGGTAAAAGCTTTAGTGATGTGAGTCAAGGATGTACAAAACTGCGGAAGGAGGACTCTCCACGGGGGCAAAGAAGGAACAACACGAGGAGAAACATTAGAAACACGAACGGAAAGAGAATCCTGTAAGCGAGACAACCGGACAGAAAGAGGGAGGTGGTGAAGAGGAACAGGAACCGCAGGAGGGGTAAAAGTTAAAGCACGACAGAGGCGAGAGGAAGGATGTTGTAAGGACCGCGCAAGAAAGTGAAGACAGTAGCGATCTCGGCAGTCCTGGAAAGACAGGAAGCCAGTGTCAACATACAAGCTAAGGACAGGAGTCGAACGAAAGGCACCAAAACTGAGGCGCAACCCAGTATGGTGCAAAGCATCAAGACAGCGAAGAGTAGAAGGAGAAGCAGATGAGTAAGCAGGGTAACCATAATTGAGCTTAGACAGGACGAGAGAGGAATGTAAAGCAAGGAGAGTGCGCCTATCCGCTCCCCAAGAAGTACGTGACAATACCCGAAGGAGGGTAAGGGCCTTAGAGCACTCAACACAGAGGTAAGAGATATGGGGAGACCAAGACAAACGAGTGTCAAGGAATAACCCTAAAAGCTTCGTGGAATCTTTGTACTCAAGGGGATGACCATAAAGTGACAAAGAGGGACGAAGAAGACCCGTTTCCGAGTAAAAGACATGGCACAAGTCTTAGAAGTAGAGAACTTGAAGCCATGATCGGTGGTCCAAGATGACACGGCATCAATCGCAAGTTGAAGCCGGCGCTGAAGGAGAGGCGAATCATCACCCTGACAGCAAAGGCTATGATCATCGATATAGAGAGTGGAGAAGACACCTGAAGGAAGAGAGGAAAGAAGACCATTGAGGGCAACCAGAAAAAGAGTAGTGCTCAGAACACTACCCTGGGGCACACCTTCGTACTGCTGAAAAAGAGGCAGAGAGCGCGGTACCAAGGCGCACCCGAAAGGAACGACGAGAGAGGAAGCTGCGGAGAAAGAGAGGGAGATAACCACGAAGGCCAAAAGAATGAAGCTGGGATAGAATATGATATCGCCAAGTGGTGTCGTAAGCCTTTTCCAGGTCAAAAAGGACGGCAACAACGGAGGTCCTCGCAGCAAAAGCAGTACGAATATAGACCTCCAAGTTCACCAGGACATCTGTCATGCTGCAGCACTTGCGGAAACCAAATTGAGAAGGAGAAAGGTGATGGTGTTCCAGGAACCACATCACACGAACGTTAACCATACGTTCAAAGAGTTTGCAGACACAACTTGTGAGGGCAATAGGGCGAAAGTCCTTAGGGGAAGTTCCCAGAGACCCTGGTTTGCGAACAGGGAGGACAACGGCATCGAGCCAGTCCTCAGGGACTGACGACGACTCCCAGATCCAATTATACAGACTCGGTAAATACTGAGACGTGCACGGAGGGAGATGGCGAAGCATCTCATAATGAATACCATCGGAGCCCGCCGCCGTAGAACCACAGAGGGTCAGGGCAGAACGAAGTTCAGAGAGAGAGAAGGGATCGTTATAGGAAAGTCGAAGACAAGTGCAGAAATCTAAAGGATGAGACTCAGGGACAGGTTTACGAAGAAGGAAAGATTGGGGAAGATAAAGATCAGAGCTAACAGAAGAAAAGTGGGAACCCAGTGCGGTAGCAACCTGCAACGGGTCCGCCACACGAGTACCACGGAGGTGAAGGACTGGCGAAACATCGGGAACGAACTTACCTACTATCTTGCAGATACGCTTCCAGATCTGTGGCAGGGGAGTTTCGGACGTAATTGTGGAGACATAAGATGCCCAACATTCACGTTTAGCCGTACAGATGGCCCTACGGGCCACCGCACTTGCTTTCCGAAAGAAAAGAAAAGAATCGGCCGTCTGCCGATGGCGGTGCCACTTCCAGGCTGCACGCTTACAGCGGACAGCCCGAGCAGTCTGTATTCCACCAGGGAACGCACTTCCGCAGACCCCGAGAGGAAGAGCGAGGAATAGAGCGGAGGGCTGCATCAAAGACAGTGTCATGAAAAAGGAGGAGAGCGCGAGGGAAATGCAGAAGGGAGAGGTCAGAGAGAGCAACACTGAGGGTAAATAGGTTCCAGTCTGCTTTAGCAAACTGCCACCTAGGGAAGGAGAGGGAAGGACGAAAAGAGAAAAAGGAAACAAGGATGGGGAAATGGTCACTGCCATGGAGGTCATCAAGAACCTGCCACGTGAAATCAAAGTAAAAAGAAGAGCAAAGAGAAAGATCAAGACGGGAAAGGGTGCGAGTCCGAGAGTCCAAATGAGTGGGCTCACTAGAATTCAGAAGAGACAGGGAAGAAGAGGGGATAAACGGCTCAAGAAGGCGACCTTGGGTATTCGTCAGAACATCACCCCAAAGAGAATGACGACAATTGAAATCACCTAGCAGGAGCACAGGCTCCGGCAAGAAGTCCAGGAGGTGTTTCAGATCAGGAAGAGAAAGCGGGACACTCGGGGGGAGATAAATGGAACAAACTGTGTACCATTTCCCCACAAAGATACGAGCAGCAGAACAATAGAGAGGCAAAGGAAAAAGTAAAGGGACAAAGGGAATATCAGTGCAAACCAAGAGAGCAGAAGAATTAAGAGCCCCAGCAACAGCTGGGGGGGGGGGGAGAAAGGAATAGCCACGAAAACGACCAGGACGAGCACCAAGCATTGGCTTCTGGAGACAGACACAAAGGGGCGAAAACCGCGAAATCAGAAGTTGGAGTTCGAGGAAATTGGCGTAATAATTTCGAACGTTCCATTGAAGAATAGACGTCGACGAGAAGAGAAAGGACAACAACAGAGAACAAGGAAGAAACAAAGGCGAAAGAGCAACAGAGCACGTTAAAGAATATCAGGGTCAGGATCAGGGTCAGCAAAGTCAAGGTTAGGGGGCATAGGTAAACTGAGCAAAGACGGAGGGAAGGAAGTGGGAGAACAGACCAGAGAGGGGCGGCCGGGGTCCGGAGGAGGAAGAGGAGGCAATGGAGAAGAGCAGTCAAGGACAGCAGCAGGAAGAGGGGGAGGAGAAAGAGGGGAGCGCACCTCAGCAAGGGCAGCAACCGAGAGGGGAAGTGGGGGCCAAAGAAACCTCCATAGCAGGAACAGGGGGCGCAACCACCAAAATGGGAGGGGAAGGAGCGAGAAAGGCAGAAGTAGGGGCCGAGGAAGAAAGCGAAACCTTCTTACCCGCCGGGGAGGAGGAGGAAGGAGAGGAGAGGAGCCAGGCTTACGCTTCTGACGTAAAGAGACAGGTGTCCCAGCAACTACGTACTGGGCAACGGATTCTAGCGTCTCAACAGGAGAAGCCGAACAAGAGCACACACGACGACCGTTTGAAGAGCGATGGACATCAGCCCGCACCGACAAGCAGTGGGGAGAGTCAAGAGACGGAGGGGAAGGATGGGAAGGAGGAACGGAGGGAGATGAGGAAGAAGACACAGGAGACAAGACAGACCGGGTAGAAAGGAGGGGGGAACCCCAGGCAGAGGACCAGGAGGTGGATCGTTCGGGACAGAACTCAAAGGAACAGAGGAGGGGGCAGTGGGCGTATCAGGGTCCAAGGCCCGGAAACGGTTGTGAGTCTGAGGAAGGTGGGAAGGATGAGGAGAGGAAGAGCG
The DNA here is from genome assembly GCF_040958095.1 of Procambarus clarkii. NCBI lineage: Eukaryota > Metazoa > Arthropoda > Malacostraca > Decapoda > Cambaridae > Procambarus > Procambarus clarkii. The sequence goes on along the minus strand of NC_091218.1, from coordinate 26,380,947 downwards.
CAACACGCGAGCATAAGAGACATTAGCATAAGGCGGGAGCCGGCGAACCTGGCGCCTCACCTCAGGAAAAGATAAACGCTCCCGGTGCTTCAAGTTGAGGACGGCTGCCTCAAGCTTGTAATGGACACACGCACGGGAGAAGGTAGGATGGGCCTCACCGCAGTTGAGGCAACGAGCCCGGGAAGAAGTGCATTCCGACTTAGTGACCTTCGCCACCACACAAAGGCCAGAGAGAGACAGGCACAGAGCAGCGGATGGCACCATGCCCAAACTTCCAGCACTTGTTACAGAGCCTAGGAGAAGGAATGTACTCCTGGACAGAGCACCTGGCACCAGCAAGAATGACAGAGGGTGGAAGGGTCCGACCATCAAAGGTAATCTTCACAACCCGAAGGGGTTGACGGTGACTACCACGAGGGGGACAGGTAAACGTGTCCACCTGGAGAACAGAGTGGCCCTGGGCATCAAGGATATGTCGAATATCGTCGTGGCAGTCTCGCAGATCCCGAACACCGGTCGCAACATGCGGCGGGAGGAGAATAGTGCCAACACTGGTGTTCAACTGAACATTCTTTGAGACCCGAACAGGGCTCTCGCCAAGGCAGGATAAGGCAGCCAAGCGGGAAGCTGCATCCTGAGAAGGAGCAGCAACGACACTTGTACCGAGATGTGTGGGGTTGAAGGTAACAGAGGCATCCACAGAATCAACGAGATGTCGATGGAGGGAGAAATCATCAGGAGGCGCAGAATCAAGAAGGAGATCAAAATATTTGGCCCACGAAGCGGGACCAAACAAAGCTTGATAGGTATCAGAACGGGAAGGAATCGAGCGAGGGCGGCCGTGACAAGGACGGCGTTGAGAACCCCCAGAGAGAGAAGGGTTAAAAGGTGCAGTAGTTACAAATAGAGATGTAGCCACGCCAGGGGACGAGGTAGTCACCACTGGGGGCTTGGGGCACGACCCAACCACAGAGGAGGGAGGGGAGCCGAGGGGAGGAGTCAGAGAGGCCAAAGGAGGAGCAAGGTCGGGGTCCAATGCAGCGGAGGCTACAGAGCCCGGTCTTCCAACACGGACCGACTCGAGGGCTTGGTCGCCCACCCCACGAGCCTGAGAAGGTAAAGGAGAAACAGTAGATATCATTGCTACGAAAAATCAACATTCATTCACGAATGTGCCCCCACACCCACCATGGAGCCACAATTAGAGGCAGGACACCCAACAAGAAGCTATCGCCGATCATGCCGGGGCCCCCTAAAGGTGCGTCGTGAGTATACGCCCCACAAATGCCACCTTAAGAACTAACAGTCCGTCGAGATCGGGTTCAGTGACGAAAGGAGGATTGACAATAAAAGGTTCCCCTCGCTCTCGACGTTGGGTACTACAGTTCTACGGGTGCAAGAGTATGCCTCCTCAAGCACCCGGGCGTCAAAATAGAAGAAGTCCAAAGGAATAACCAAAACAAGTAAAAGGTCGGCAAGAAACGACAAGCAGATAGGAGAAGAAGGGGGAGAAAAACGAAACAGAAGGAAAAGGAAAAGGTGCTCAAGCACAATTGGAGAGGACGGCAGCAGGAGCACAAGGCTAGAAAAGGACAGAAGACTGTCCCAAGGAGCATCACACTCCGGCAGCCGCCCACTAAGCCCCCCTCATGGCAGCAACGAGCCGAGCAGGGAAAGGGGAAAAAAGGAAAAAAAGGGGGGGGAACACGGCAGAAATCGGCAATTATACAACTTGATCAACAAACAGTACTGTTTGTAAATAGCAAGACATGGGTTGACATTTAGGGGGTAAGGTAGGTTACAAGGAGTTTATTAGGTAGTATTTCTTTTTCTCTTAAACTGGTTGAGAGGGGTACAGCCTTTGACATGATTGGGAAGGTCATTCCACATTCTGGGTCCCTTGATTTGTAGAGCATTTCAAGTTTGGTTAGGGCGCACTCTTGTAATATCAAATAGGAATTTGCAACTGGTGTGATGCCCACGGGTTCTATTACAACCTTCTAGGAAGCGTTTAAGGTCAGGATTGACATTACAGTTCAGAGTCTTAAGTATATAGAGTACACATGAGAGGATGTGCAGTGACAATATCTAACATGTTCAAAGATTCAAGTAAGGGTACCGAGTGCTATCTGAGGCCAGAGTTTGATATTGTTGTAATTGCAGCTTTGTGTTGAGTAATAAGAGGAAGTAGATGATCTTGGGTAGTAGAACCCCAAGCACAAATACCATAATTGAGATAAAGATATATGAGAGAGTAATAGAGCATCACCAGGCCAGGGCGAGATACATAATATCTGATCTTTGTTACTAATTAGGACATACAGTAGTTTATTCTTGGATTAATTTGATCTGAGGATTTATTACCAAACAAAATGTAGAAAGTTTTGTCAGTGTTAAGGGTGAGTTTGTTGGCAGTTAGCCAAAGATGGACTTTATTTAGCTCAGTATTCATTGTGACACTTAAGAGCAAGAGGGTCAGGACTGGAGAAAATGAAGGTTGTGTCATCAGCAAATAAAGTTGGTTTGAGGTGTTGAGAGGCATTTAGATGGTCATTAATAAAGATGAGAAAGAGGAGAGGACCAAGTATCCTTGCTGCCCTGTGGAACACCAATGTTGATGGGTAGGGTGGGAGAAATGGAATTATTCACAGAAACATACTGGAGTCTGTCACTGAAGTGAGACTGAAGGTTTTGGAGGGAGTGACTTCGGACTCCATAACCTTACCTTACCTTGAGGTGCTTCCGGGGCTTAGCGTCCCCGCGGCCCGGTCTTCGACCAGGCCTCCTGGTTGCTGGACTGATCAACCAGGCTGTTAGACGCGGCTGCTCGCAGCCTGACGTATGAGTCACAGCCTGGTTGATCAGGTATTCTTTGGAGGTGCTTATCCAGTTCTCTCTTGAACAATGTGAGGGGTCGGCCAGTTATGCCCCTTATGTGTAGTGGAAGCATGTTGAACAGTCTCGGGCCTCTGATGTTGATAGAGTTCTCTCTCAAAGTACCTGTTGCACCTCTGCTTTTCAACGGGGGTATTCTGCACATCCTGTCATGTCTTCTGGTCTCATGTGATGTTATTTCTGTGTGCAGGTTTGGGACCAGCCCCTCTAACATTTTCCAAGTGTAAATTATTATGTATCTCTCCCGCCTGCGCTCAAGGGAGTACAGATTTAGGCTCTTTAGTCAGTCCAGTAATTTAGATGTTTTACTGAGTGGATTCTAGCAGTAAAGGATCTCTCCACGCTCTCCAGGTCAGCAATTTCTCCAGCTTTGAAAGGGGCTGTCATTGTGCAGCAGTACTCCACTCTAGAGAGCACAAGCGTTTTGAAAAGTATCATCATCGGTATAGCATCTCTAGTGTGAAAAGTTCTTGTTTTCCAACCTGTCATTTTTCTTGCAGTTGTGACGCCTACTTTATTGTGTTCTTTAAAGGTAAGGTCTTCCGACATGAGTACACCCAGATCCTTTTGGTAATGATGATGTAATTTAATAATGATGATGATGTATAATGATGTAATTTAAGAAGGTTTTGGTGGTTGACTTCGTCAAAAGCTTTACGTAGGTCAACAAATAACCCAACAGGGAACTAATTTTTATCGAGCTGCATGTATCAAGTTAATTATACTAATCAGTGCATCATTAGTGCTTTTTCACATGTTGGCATCTCAAGGCATGACACTGTTGATATGCTTGCAAAGACAGCCTGTAGAAAACCAGTGGTAGAAATTGATATGGCCACTGCTTGATCGCAAGCGGGGATGTTTCTGATGGGGGAGAAAGAAACATTTGCACAGCGCGTCCCGCGGCGTTGCGTGGGCAGTCTGGGGCGCGTATAAATACGGGGGCACAGAGGGGCTCTGCCCTCACTCCGCCTGCCCCGCCGCTGCCCTCGCAACCACTCCCCGGCCGCCCGACTTCGCACGAGATGGACAACACGCCAGCTGCCTCGGTACCTGGCCTCTCTCTCACGGACATCCTGGGGCCCTCGACACCCCAGACTGTTCCGGCAGGGCCCTCCTGCCCTACACTTTTAACCCCAAGGTGAGGTTTTCTGTTCATTTCTAGTCAGGTCCTCCCCAGTGCGGCGTGTGCCAAGCGCCATCCCCTCGCGGTACGTGTGTGCCGCCTTAGTTAGTCCTTTGGGCTCTCTGCTGTTAGTCCCCGGAGAGCTGGGGCGCCCTCCTCGGGCCTGTGTCGGGCGCCCCCGTGCCGTGCAGGTCGCGTGGCTGGCTTAGGGTCGGCGTGCCCCGGGCCGCGTCCCTAGTGGCCTGCGTTCGGTCTCCTCTCATGTGGGGCCCCGTCCAGCCGTGCCCGTACGTGTCCAAGGGGCCCCGCAGCGCGGCGTGCCCAGGCGCACGCCCTGCCCGGGGCCCCGTCGGCGGCCAGGCGTGCCCTTGCCGGCGTCGCCATGTGGCCAGGCGTGGTGGGCCCTACGCCCTTTGTGCTCTGCCTTGGGGCCCATCCCTCGCCGCCATCGACCACGTGTCTGGTCATCTGGGCGTGCTTCGGCGTCCTTCCCGCCTTTCCTTCGGGGCTCCCTGTTGCCGGCCCGCCAGGTTCCCTGGGTGTCCCAGGGGGCCAGGTTTCGCCTTGTCCGAGGACATGTGTCGCCGTCGGCGACGGATTGTGGCCAGGTTCGGTCCTACGCCCGGGGCGCATGTTCTCGGCGGCGGCGACACGTGGCCAGGCGTGGGCGGCCCTATGGCGGGCCCCGCCTTGGGGCCCATGCATGCCTTGCCGGGTCGTCACGTGCCTGGCCGGCAGGGCGTGCTTCTGCGTCTTTCCTGTTTTTCCCTCGGGTGTTCCCTGTTGCCGGTCTGCCGGCTTCCCTGGGATGTCCCCAGGGGTCGGGTCTCCCTGAGCAGACAAGCGTCGCCCCTGGCGACGACTCGTGGCCAGGTTCCGGCCCTCCGCCCGGGCCTGCTACGGGGCACACGCCAGTTCGTGCTGCCACGTGGCACGGCGTTCCGTGGAGCGCACGCTTGGGCTGTGTTCTGCCCTTCCTGTTCCCTTATTTGGGTGCTAATCCACGTGGCTTTGCGCCACGGCTTCCCCACGTCGGGGCTCGGGCTGCCTTGCGCCCATTCGGGCGCGCCTGTGTGCGGCCCCCCCCCCACCCCCTCCCTTTGGCTAGGCCCTGAGCATGCCGTGTGGCAGCGCGTGGTTGGTAGGCCATGGGGTCCTTGCCGTGTGTGGTGTGTTCTCCGCTAGGCACGTCGCCCTCGGACGTCTCGCCCGGCCGTGTTGCCCGGGGTGTTAGTCCCAGGACCCTTTGGAGTTCCGGAGTCCCCAGGTACGTCTTCCCCGGAGTTGTCGCCGAACAAGAGGTCCCCAGACGTCCGTCTGCCCGGTGTAAGTCCGGCATGTAGTCCCCAGACGTCCGTCTGCCCGGTGTAAGTCCGGCATGTAGTCCCCAGACGTCCGTCTGGCCGGTGTAGCCCGGTGTGTTATTTCAAGCTTTCCGTCGTCCAGGCCCTCAGGCACGTGTCCTGCTTGCCTGGGGGGTAGCCAGGACCGTTACTCCATGTCCTCCGTCTGGCCGGTGTTGCCCGGCGGGTTGGTTCCCAGGCGCTCCCGCCTGGCCGGTGTAGCCTGGTGTGTTTGTCTTCAGCGCCCTGCCCGTCCGTTGTAGCAGGGATTCCTCCTACGTTGTAAGTTCAGCGTTCGTCCGCCTGCCCGTCCGCCTTGTGTCGTCTGCATCGTCGGAGGGAGACGCCGGCGTTGGAGCATGGACCCGAGATCAGAACGACGACGTCTGCAGGTTTACGTCTAACGGTACGCACCACAGGCCCTGGGTTCGGCGTTGCCGCCGGCAATCCAGGATGACTCGTCTCCCTCGGTGTTCGTTAAGTCCTCGGTGTCCAGTTCCAGGGGCAGTGCCCTGGACAGGGGGGTGGGCCCCATGTTGCCTGGGGCACGGTATCCTCCAGCAGATGGCGGCGTCGAAGCGTCGTCGGGAACGTCGTATATTTAACGATATCCCATTCTTTGCCTTCCTAAGACAATGTAAATTAAGACTTTTCACACACTTTATATGGAAGGTTTCTTATTTTGTACTTGCAGACCTCCCGCGACATGCCTTGCCCTTATTCTTAATTATGTTCTACATTTCAGCACTGACATGCCTCTGCTTTCAGATCACCACGGATTCAGTTTGCCAACAGCCTATCTTAATTTACTCATTCATTCGTTGCCTTGTGCATGTTGCACGTTCAAATTTTGCGTTCGCTGTGTTACAGTATGCTTGTTCATTTTTCCTTGTCTTACGTCATTAGTAAAGTCAGACAGGATGTCCTATTTGCAGTATTCGCGGGCCCTTATTTTGCTTTAAGTTCCCTGGCCCTGCATTTTGCCTAGTTTCCTCAGTAGTTACAGTATTTTACGCTTGGCTCTTGCAGTTTATTCACGTCGCTTATTTGGTTATATTTATGTTATGCTTCACCTCCGTTCTCTTAATGTAAAAATGGCTATATATACACGCCGATTGTATACCCTTATTTCGTACTTGCAGATATCACGTGCCATGCCTTGCCCTATTCATAATTATGTTCTACATTTGAGCACTAACATGCCTCCTGCTTTCAGGTTACCACGGACTCTTTTTCCCAAACAGCCTCCTTATTTACTCCGACAGTTGATGCTCTGCTCATGTCACATGTTTAATTTTGCGTTGCTGTGTTCAGTTTGCTTGCTCACTTTTACCTTGCCTTACGTCATTAAGTAAAGTCAGCCAGGATGTGCCAATTGCAGAGTTACTAAGTAAATTATTAAGTAAAGTCAGCCAGCTTATGCTAGTTGCAGAGTTACTAAGTAAATTATTAAGTAAAGTCAGCCAGGATGTGCTATTTGCAGAGTTCCTAAGAATTATTAAGTAAAGTCAGACAGGATGTGCTATTTGCAGTATTCGCGGGCCCTTATTTTAGCTTCACGTCTCCTGGCCCTGCACTTTTGCCCAGTTTCATCGGTAGTTACAGTAGTTTATGCTTAGCTATTGCAGTTTAGTTTCCTCAGTGGTTACAGTATTTACGCTTGGCTCTTGCAGTTTATTCATATTACTTATTTGGTTATATTTATGTTATGCTTCACCTCCGTTCTTTTAATGTAAAAATGGTTATATATGCACGCCGATTGTATACCCTTATTTTGTACCTGCAGATATCACGTGCCATGCCTTGCCCCTATTCAGGTGCCCTGGACAGGGGGGTGGCCCCCACGTTGCCTGGGGCACGGTACCCTCCAGCAGATGGCGGCGTCGAAGCGTCGTCGGGAACGTCGTATATTTAATGATATCCCGTTCTTTGCCTTCCTAAGACAATGTAAATTAAGATTTTCACACACTATATGGAAGGTTTCTTATTTTGTACTTGCAGACATCTCGCGACATGCCTTGCCCTTACTCTTAATTAAGTTCTACATTTCAGCACTAACATGCCTCCTGCTTTCAGATTACCACGGATTCTTTTTCCCAAACAGCCTACCTTAATTTACTCCGACAGTTGATGCTTTGCTCATGTCGCATGTTTAAATTTGCGTTGCTGTGTTCAGTATGTTTGCTCATTTTTCCTTGCCTTACGTCATTAAGTAAAGTCAGCCAGGATGTGCTATTTGCAGAGTTCCTAAGTAAATTATTAAGTAAAGTCAGCCAGGATGTGCTATTTGCAGAGTTACTAAGTAAATTATTAAGTAAAGTCAGCCAGGCTGTGCTATTTGCAGAGTTCCTAAGTAAATTATTAAGTAAAGTCAGCCAGGATGTGCTATTTGCAGAGTTACTAAGTAAATTATTAAGTAAAGTCAGCCAGGATGTGCTATTTGCAGAGTTACTAAGCAAATTATTAAGTAAAGTCAGCCAGGATGTGCTATTTGCAGAGTTACTAAGTAAATTATTAAGTAAAGTCAGCCAGGATGTGCTATTTGCAGAGTTACTAAGTAAATTATTAAGTAAAGTCAGCCAGGATGTGCTATTTGCAGAGTTACTAATTACTAATTACTAGTCTTTTGCTGGGTTACTTGTATGCTTCTCCCCTTCCTGTCTAGGTATGTTTAGGTATGGCCAGCGGTGTGCGAGCCGCGGCTTATCGGTTGCCCCCCCCCCCTGGCTCCCTGTTACTCGGTCTCGCCCTCTTACTTCCGCATTCTTCCATCCCATTCTACGTTATCGCCTCTCGCTTTTGGGCCTATGTCCTTTCTCAGCCCGGGTTGTGTGCCGTCCAGCGCGCCTCGGCGACGTTAACTTCTCTTCGGCCCTCTGTCATTTCCGACCCCCCCCCCCCCCCAGCCGTGCGGGCTCGCCTGTGGGAAACGTCCCCTTGGTTCCTCCTACGTCTGCTTATCTGCTAAATTTGTTATTGTTGGACTCGCAATTTGATTTGTATTTATTACGGCAAATTTTTCCCGCAATTTACACTTTGCTTAAGTTTCACGTTCAATTGGTTATATTAAGGGACTTTCAATTAGTATTTGTATTAATCTATTCCTTTGCCTCTGTGCCTTTAAGTTAATTTCAGCTAGGGTACGCTAGTTGCAGTGCATTCGGGTGGGGTCACCCCCCCCCCCCCAACTTTTTTTCCTCCGGTTATTTCGTCCTATTACACTCGTTTCCCTCATTCTATATTCTAAATATTGTGCATTATATTTGACCACCCATTCTTCTTCGTATCGACAGTACATTAAGATACTTTTGGAATGCTACCGAGAATTTTAGCATGGCCTCGCGCACGGTGTCATGCAAAAACTGGCCATTCGGCCTTCCTTTCGGCAAGCTCAAGCCAGTCAGTTAGCATGATGACGGCCAGCATGTTGTTGGCCAGCAGCAGCCAGCATGCTGTTGGCCATACGGTCGCTAACGTTCTTTGGCCATCCGGCCTTCTGGGCTATTTTACTCTTCTTGTTCCTTCGCCATTGTTGTTTCCTACTACGTAATAGTATTCTATTTAATTTTACCTCATCTATCATTAGGTTAGGGGCCCTTACCTCCAACCGCTATTCCTTCCCCTGCGCTCTGCCCGCTTGGCGCACAACGTCGGCTTCTTCTGTTCCCTTTTTTCGCAGCCACGACAAGCCGGAACCCCCCCCTCCCCCCCTCCTTACCCTACTGCGGCGAGGAAGAGAACGCGAGCCGGATATTCCTCTTATCACCATTGCAACGCACGCAGCGGCGCCGGGATGCAGCCGCCCAGGGCCTACGTTAATACTATTATCTTCCCTTTATTTGCTGGGCTATATGGTAGTATTAATATTATTCCGTATCGTTACTGTCATTCCAGTATTATTTTATTAAAAATATAAATTGTTATTATGGTTTGGCGTTGCTTTCTTAATTTCTTCCATTCTGCGGCACTTGCCGTCATCGGTTATTTACGATATTACATTGTATTCTTACATTGTACGATTATTTACGACATTGTATTCTTATTATTATCTTTATTACAGTTACTGGATGACAGTTCCCTGCCGTCGATTTCACTTTGCTCCTGTTCTAAAAGATGTAGCCGAAGTTCACGGCGTACTAGCTGCGGCTCGCAGACGCTCATTGATAACACAAGACTACACTCAGCGGCCACTTAAGGCAGACTCCTTGGCTTCTATCCAGCCCTATCACCCGTCTGGAGGCAGAGATGGGATAGAGACCAAGGGTAATGTTCCCCGCTCACATTCTACATCCGCTTAGGACACAAGCATGTTATAGATTTGGCTTTAAGAATTGGTTCTTACTCCATTTTATTGTTTATGTATATATTGCTTTGTTGTATATACCCGTTCTTGGTATATATATTGTTTATATTCAAGATTTATAGTGTTTCGTATTACCCCTGTTATAGTTGCTTTGTGCTTCCTTGCTGTTCTCCTGCTGGCTTTCCCCCACCTTTGCTCTTAGCAAAGGTACTTCCCCCCTTCCGTTTGCTGGAAGATTCTTAGAATTGTTAGCCCCCTTCATTGCTACAGTATAATTATTCGGAAAACTCTTTATTCATCCAGGATTGTTAATTAAGGAATCTCTTAATTCCTGCTGCCGGGCTCCCTCCCCCCGTTTTTCGTCTCCGTTTTGATTCAGCTAGTGTTTCCCTCTCGTCTGTGCCCTTGCCTGTCACGATAACACTGCATGCCGCTTCTGCCCACCCTTACTGCATTATATATTTCAGCCCGGGGGAGGTGATCTACGTGACAAAAAATCGACGCACGCTCCGACTGGACCAGGTATCGCTTACATGGTCAGGAATCAACACTCTTCGGATCCTACAAGCACAGATCCTACAAGCGCTCCTGTCACCAGGCGAGATTTCTCCAGGATCCTACGCGCTGCCTCTCGGCGCTAGGCTTGCCTCCAGATGACTACGCCCCGCACCCAGCCGTCTCGGGACGGGCTCGCCACATCAGAAATAATGGCAGTCGGCAGGTGGAAGAGTAGTGCTCTCACATCCTACGTCAGACGGGACGTTGTTGCTCTGCCACTTTGAGTGCCTCACGCGGCCAGCTGGCACTCGCCCTTCGGGGGGGGGGGGGGGGGTCCGGCCGCTGGCCTGCGGTGGGGGTGCAGCGCCGGTCCCCAAGTGTCCCGCTGTCCGCAGCTAATACTTTGCCCAGTCTAGGTGCTAGTAAGCCCTACTTGTAGTCACACCCCTTCTCCTTATTCATTAGGTCTTTTACGGCCTCTTGGCCGGGTACATTACGTGTTATGTGGTCTCTCACTTATTAGTTATTCTTTGTGTCCTGCCTGTTATATCCTAGTGTTATATAATTACTACACATTTGCACTCGGCCTTAATTCTAGTACCAGTTAACCTTTAGGTTTCTGCAGAATTAGTTTCCATGTCACTATAGGCTAAGGTCTCATACTTACTACGGGTGTACCTTTTAAGTTAAATCTAGTCCGAGGACTTGGAATTGTTACTGTTAATTCTTACTTTATATATTTACTTTATATATTTTAATATAAACTTTATATATTTACTTACTTTATATATTTGAAACTTTATATATTTACATGTTCAATATTAAGTTTAATATAATATAAACTTTGTTATAAGTCTATAATATAAAACGTGTTTAATATAAACTTTATATATTTACTTACTTTATATATTTGAAACTTTATATATTTACATGTTCTGCAGAATTTAATCTTCAATAAATTTAAAGCCCCATACTGCCAGTATCTTTCTCCCCCTGATCAGAAAATGGGTGTTTCATTAGCAGTGACAAAGAGAATACTTAAACAAATATCTAATGAAGATCTCACCGACCTAACAAATTCACACAGACCGAAGAGTTGTAGCATTAAATATTATGATAGATATCGTGAGGAGACATTCACATATGGGACTAATAGAACAAGAACCCGGCAATGTGATGTTATAGTGGCCAGAATACGCCTGGGATATAGACGTATCTGGCAGCTTTCTCAAAACCCAAATGTCGAGTACACAATATATCAACTTTGTGAAAGAGAAAACATGCACTCTCATGAACATTATATTGTAGAATGTCCCATACTGACTGACTTTCGCCCTCCTGGGCTAAGGTATGCTGAACTGTGTAATTACTATATGAGTACTGGAACACGATGATATATTGGACTCGTACCCAAGATTAACCATGTAATGTATCAATTATACAATGTATGTATGTGATGTAACTATATAATCTGAGCTTGTAAAAGCACCTTAATCACCTTCAGTGATTAAGTGCTTAATTGCACACTAGTTTCTCTATCAGCTATCTCACCCTGTCAGAGTAAAAGAGACAAATGTATGTGAATGCATGTGTGTGTGTATGTATATTTATGTGTATAAAGTATATATGGAAGCTGATCAGAATTACATTTCACCATTGTAAATGCACATTAATGACACTATGTAAAAGACACATCGAACACTTTATGTAGGGCATACGTAAATCTGTGTATCTATGTATTTATGTATGTAGGTTCAACCCGTCCTCTTAAAAATAACGTCACTTTTGGCTCGTATGCTCACTATGGCCAAATTTGGACGTAATTTGAAATGAAATCGACTCACAAAAGTGACGTACTGTTCTGTTTTCTGTTTGAGTCGTCCAGCCCTCCTCGGACAGCTTAGAAGAGGAACTTTCAATTAACGTTTTTCATAACGTTTTGAAACTTTATGAGAATTTCCTGCCCACCTAACCTATCAGAGGACCCTTAACTTACTGATGTTGAAAAAAAAAATCCCAAATTTATTTTCATTTTTTTTTCATTTTCAAATTATGTCCATATTCGGCCATACGGGCAAACGGCCAAAAGCGACGTTCTTTTTAAGAGGACAGTTTGGTAGGTTAGCTTAGCATTTTAAAAGCACCGAATCACCTTCTGTGGTTGATTGTTCAATAAACCCTTGAACTATATGTTTAACACATTTCTAACCATGTCCATGGCGGACAGAAGAAAATGTATATATTCTGGTTAGCATTGTAACTGTGTGGCCACGTTTGTAGTAGAAAAAAAATGCTTTTTGGGGTCTGAAACCATATTGGCAAGATCTAAGTATATTCTGTTTGGCTAGATAAGAGTAAAGCTGCTTGTAGATTAGCTTTTCAAATATTTTTGACAAGTTGGCAGAATTGATATAGGTCTGAAATTGACATCAGTGAGATCACCACATTTTTGGACTGGGGTTACTCTCACTTTTTTTTTTTAGAATTTCCGGAAAGGTTTGGAATTCAAGTGATTCGTTGAAGAGCAATGCAATGGCAGGAGCTAGAAATCTGGAGTTATTTTTTTGTAAATTAGAGTTGGTATCTCAGCAAGAGCACTCGACTTTGTTTTAAGAGAAAGGATTATCTCATTAACATCAGTAGAATTAGCGAGCGTTAGGTACAGACACTCCAGATAGTTACCCGTAAGGTAGTCCTTAACATTAGTTCGAGACAGACTTGCTATACTTCCGAAGAAAGTTTTTCTATTCCTTCTGTAGGATTTTATTCCATAGAACAGTTTCCCATGGAATGTTTGTAAGTTCCCTGTTTATTGTTATTGTTCCCCCTATTTATTATTATTATTGTTCCCTATTATTATTATTATTATTGTTCTCTATTTATTATTATTATTATTGTTCCCTATTTATTGTTATATAAGAGAGAATACCGGGAAGTAGCCTAAATGAACAGTCACATGCAAATGACCTGCTACGGATGTGCGACAGATTTGCATTAAACCAGCAAATAGTAGACCCAACTAGAAAAGAGAACATGCTAGACCTCATTTTCACAAATAATGATGAATTCATCAGGAACATCACGATTACAAATACCTGCTACTTTGATCACAACCTAATTGAAGTTCTGACAAGCATGGGGAGCAGACCTGCACAACCAGTACCGATTTCCAGGGCAGGAGATTTCAGCAAATTCAATTTTAATAATAAACAGATTAACTTGGGGCAATTAAACCAATACCTCATAGAAATAAGAGGGGAAGAACAGCTAGAATTTGCAAACCATTTGGAACAAATAAACTCAGTAGCTCTAGAAACATGCTCAAACTGCACACCCCTATAAAAAAAAAAAAAAAAATTGCAGACTGGGACCGCATTCCCTCTACAGATGAAGAAATAGAAAGCTTGAATTAAAGCTACAAAATCCAAGAGAAACAAAGAGAGCAAAAGGCCATCAATGAAAGAAAGAAATCCAAAATATTTTTTCTCATATGCAAAATCAAGATAATCTCTGCATCTTGTATCGGGCCCCTGCGAAAGGGTGATGGAACTTTCGCAGATGAAAACAAAAAAAGGAGCGAAATACTGAGGATTCAGTATGACTGTTTTCAGCGAGCCACTGAACCCAATACAGATCGATAACACAAATTAATTTTTCATGCGTGTGATGACATCATCAAATCTTATGATCAAATCATCAGATGTCACCCTTTTCCCACTAGATTTTGAAAAAGCCATAGACAGTATGCTGTCTATGCACTCTGCACCAGGTCCTGACTCTTGGAACTACATATTCGTCAAGAACTGTAAAAAAAAATTATCGCAGGCCCTTCACATTCTGTGGAGACAGATCCTAGATACCGGCATTATCCATGACATACTAAAAACAGCAGAGATAGCACCACTCCATAAAGGAGAAAATATGGCAGAGGCAAAAAATTACAGACCGATAGCACTAACTTTACACATCATAAAAATCTTTGAAAGAGTATTAAGAAGTAAGATCACAAAATACAAGGAATCACAGTATCTCCATAACCATGGACAACATTATGTCAGAACAGGGCACTCTTGCCCGTCACAGTTGCTGGATCACTATGACATGGCCTTAGATGCCACAGAAGACAAGCAAAACGCCGATGTAATTTACCCAGATTTCACAAAAGCCCTCGACAAATGTGACCATGGTGTTATTGCACACAAATGCGTTCAAAAGTAATAACCAGAAAAATAGGCAGATAGATCTACAATTTGCTGACTAACAGAACCCAATGTGTAAGTCAACAAAATCAAATCCGGACCATCACTATGAAGAGCTCAGTCCTTCAGGGTACTGTGCTTGCTCCAATACTTTTTCCTCATCCTCATATCGGACATAGACAAGGACACAATCTATAGTACCGAATCATCCTTTGCAGATGACACTAGGATTTTTATGAGAGTAGACAACATAGGGGACAACAAACTTCCAATCAGATGTAAATCTGGTCTTTCAATGGACTACAGAAAATAATATGGTATATAGTGAAGATACGTGCCAGCTCCTGCAATACGGAAAAAATGAGTATATAAAAACCAAAACCAAGTACAAGACGCAGTCAAAACATAACATAGAACGAAACAGCAATGTAAAGGATTTGGGTGTACAGGTACTCATGTCGGAAGACCTTAAGTAACACAATAAACATCACAACTGCAAGAAAAATGACAGGTTGGATAACAAGAACTTTTCAAACTAGAGATGCTATACCAATGTTGATACTCTTTAAGTCGCTAGTGCTCTCTAGAGTGGAATACTTTCACACAATGACAGCCCCTTTCAAAGCTGGAGAAATTACTGCCCTGGAGCGTGTGTAGAGATCCTTTATTGCTAGAATACCTGCTTGATACCTGCTTTATGGGGTTCTGAGAGTTGTTCTACTCCCCAAGCCCGGCCCGAGGCCAGGCTCGACTTGTGAGAGTTTGGTCCACCAGGCTGTTGCTTGGAGCGGCCGGCAGGGCCACATACCCATCACAGTCCGGCTGATCCGGAACTTCTATTAGAAAACAGTCCAGTTTTCTCTTGAAGATGTCTACAGTTGTTCCGGCAATATTTCTTATAGTCGCTGGGAGGACGTTGAACAACCGCGGACCTCTGATGTTTATACAGTGCTCTCTTATTGTGCCTATGGCACCTCTGCTCGTCACTGGTTCAATCTTGCATTTTCTTCCATATCGTTCACTCCAGTACGTTGTTATTTTACTGTGTAGATTTGGGACCTGGCCCTCCAGTATTTTCCATGTGTATATTATTTGGTATCTCTCTCGTCTCCTTTCTAGAGAGTACATTTGGAGAGCATTAAGACGATCCCAATAATTTAGGTGTTTTATCTCGTATATGTGTGCCGTATAGGATTTGGGTGAATCAGAATCCACTCGGTGAAACATCTAAACTATTGGTAACGACTAAAATGCCTAAATCTGTATTCTTGAGCACAGGTGTGAGATACATACTAATTTACACGTGGAAAATACTAGATACCTGCCTAATGGGGTTCTGGGAGTTCCTCTACTCCCCAAGCCTTGCCCGAGGCCAGGTTTGACTTGTGAGAGTTTGGTCCACCAGGTTGTTGCTTGGAGCGACCCACAGGCCCACATACCCACTACAGCCCGGTTGGTCGGGCACTCCTTGAAGAAAACAATCTAGTTTTCTCTTAAAGATGTCCACAGTTATTCCGGCAATATTTCTGATGCTCGCTGGTAGGACGTTGAACAACCGCGGACCTCTGATGTTTATAGTGTTCTCTGATTGTGCCTATGGCACCTCTGCTCTTCACTGGTTCTATTCTGCATTTTCTTCCATATCGTTCACTCCAGTACGTTGTTATTTTACTGTGCAGATTTGGGATCTGTCCCTCCAGTATTTTCCATGTGTATATTATTTGGTATCTCTCTCGTCTCCTTTCTAGTGAGTACATTTGGAGAGCCTTGTGACGATCCCAATAATTTAGGTGTTTTATCTCGTCTATGCGTGCCGTGTATGTTCTCTGTATTCCCTCTATTTCAGCAATCTCTCCTGCTCTGAAGGGGAAAGTGAGTACTGAACAGTACTCAAGACGGGACAACACAAGTGATTTGAAGAGTACAACCATTGTGATGGGATCTCTGGACTTGAAGGTTCTCGTAATCCATCCTATCATTTTTCTGGCTGACACAATACTTGCTTGGTTATGCTCCCTAAATGTTAGGTTGTCGGACATTATTATTCCCAAATCCTTGACATGCTATTTTCCTACTATGGGCACATTCGATTGTGTTTTGTACCCTGTATTATGTGTCAGATCCTCATTTTTGCCGTATCTGAGTACCTGGAATTTATCACTGTTAAACATCATGTTATTTTCTGCTGCCCAATTGAAAACTTTGTTAATGTCTGTCTGTAGTTTTTCAATGTCTTCAGCAGAGGTAATTTTCATGCTGATTTTTGTATCATCTGCATAGGATGACACAAAACTGTGACTTGTATGTTTGTCTATATCTGATATGAGAATAAGGAATGAGACTGTACCTTGAGATACAGAGCTTTTAACTGTGCTCGGACTCAATTTTACTTGATTGACTGTTACTCTGTGTTCTGTTCGACAGGAAATTGAGTATCCAGCGTCTAATTTACCAGTTATACCCATTGACGTCATTTTGTGTGCAATCACTCCATGGTCACATTTGTCGAATGCCTTTGCAAAGTCTGTGTATAAAACATCTGCATTCTGTTTTTCTTCTAATGCCTCGGTGATTTTGTCAATGGTCAAGTAGCTGTGAGAGGCATGATCTTCCTGCTCTAAATCCATGTTGGCCTGGATTGTGGAGGTCATTGGTTTCCATGAATCTAGTGACCTGACTCCTGATCACTTTCTCAAATACTTTTATTATGTGGGACATTAGTGCAACTGGTCCCAAGAGGGATTGGTCCCAATCCTGCACACACAAATAACACCACATGATACCAGAAGGCATGGTACCGTTGAAAAGCAGAAGTGCAATAGGTACTCTGAGGGAGAACTGTTGTGAGGTTTTCTACTTTGCTTTCCTGACTGCAATGCGTGCAACGTCACCAATGTGCATATAGCAGACGTTTCACGAAGCTGTTTGAATCAAGCAGAGAAAATACTAAAGCAAGCGTACAGGGCCTGGGAGCAAGGTCGAGTAAGAGTCCTTGATGATCTCCTCTCAGACTAGCCTCACCTGGTCCTGATCCACGTTGGTCGTTGGAATCTCCTCAATGCTTTAAACACTTTAAGGGACTTTTACGGTCCTCATCACATTTATAGTTTAGTGAATAATAGGCAACGCGGTGTTGAAGACACCTGGGGGCTGAAAGTTTAAGTAATGTAATGGTGGTACAGTATTCAGAAGTGGTTCAACAGAAACACCGCATAATGCTTAACAGTAGTTTAATACCCAACATAACTACTAATACAATGGGTGCTTGATTTACTTTAGATTGGCGTCAGCAAGACCATTATCGCATTAGTGAGACTCTTGACGTCTAATCGATTCTGATCCACTCGTGGAGAAACACCTAACTTTACACAAGTGACAGCCAATCACTAACACGGCAAACCTAACTGCCGGTGTGCAAAGGGTCACAGGAGTTCCAACAGGATACTCTGGCAATGAGGATACACAACAAATTAACAATGACACTGTCAATGGTACAGGCAATAATCATGCCCAATAATTATGTCACACAATAACTAAATGTGTAGTGTACGTGAAGCTCACATTCACAGACGAGTGTAATGTTGTGATACCACACAGATGAACACTCATACACTGTCAGGTGTCTTGGTCTCCACCTATACCTGTGTCAGGTATGTGGTAAGAACTGACTGGTCAAACTGTGGTTGACCACTCAGATCAACACAGACAGACACTTAATAAAGGAACAAGATCTTGTAGCTGTACTTACAGGTAGGCTACCTCTCCCATTGCCTCATGCACATTCATGCAAGACCTCGTAGGTGGCCTGACAGCTGGTTTCACTCGTTACGACGTGAGAACACTGATGACAGGCTTTCCCAACACTACTATACTTGACACGGCAGGGTACTCGTAGGAGGGCATGCTGTATGTCTAACAGACACACATGCCCCCTGATGGCACTAGCACGTGAGTAAGGGTGTGACAGGTGGTGACGTCACTAAGTACAGTGAGGCAGGGTGATTGGTAGCTGGACACACACTCTGGGCTGAGTGGCGGCGGCAGTTACGGTTACATTGTACCATGCAGGTACACTGGTAAAGTCACACACAGATTACCTAGGCAGCAGCACTTGGTTCACTCTGGACCATCGAGTTACAGGCGATCTCAATCTCACAGTTGTTACCTGATACCAGTCTGTTTCTCTCTTGTCATTCGCAGACTTTTGTCACTCTAGACGATTTCTAAACAATATAGTCACGGTCACAATTCTGGGCGAGCACTGGTATATTGAGCAGAATGCTGTTTAACTTGACGGTGAGGAATGGACGATGTTCTGTCTATTGGCCGATAGACAGAAGATATGTCAGCCACATACGAAGTTCCTCACGAGAATAACCTTACAAAGAGCTGCATTCTACCTCGGGGCACAAACACCAGGTCTACCAAGTGACCAATGGCGTTGCAGCGAAGGTGCCGGAACCAATGATATTGATTGTTACACGATTGGTAGAAGTGACGTCATGACCATGTCACTATTGTTATTCTTCATCACGTCGATTGACTGACCCCAGGGGTCAGAACTTACCTCTCGCCTCGCTGGCATCCTCTCTCTCATGCCTGGCACCTTCAAGATGTGTACTTCCTGACTGATTTGCTATGGCACAATTGCTTAACTCTCCTTTATCTACTTTCTGCCTGGACATAAGGCGGCCTCCGTATGATGCAAGTATTCCTGAATATGTGGGCATCCTGGAACACCCAACATTACAGTTTCCATCTGCGATAAAAGATAGGCTTTGTGCACTGCAATGAGCCATTTAAGTCATCTGTGGGAGACTGAGATCATACTCTCACAACTATCAACATCAGAGGCCAGAGACTGTTCAATATACTTCCACTACACATAAGGGTTATAACTGGCCAACCCATTGCAGTGTTCAAGAGAACTTTAAAAACATTTCTAAAGGATACCTGATCAACCAGGCTGCGAACAACCGTGTCAAACAGCCTGGTTGACCAGTTCAGCAACGAGAAGGTCTGGTCGAGGATCGGGCCGCAGGGACGCTAAGCCCCGGAATCATCGGAAGGTAACCGTAAGGTATGGATGGTGAGGGGGACTGGATAGATGGATGGTGAAGAGACTGGATGGGTGGATGGATGGATGGTGGGAGGGCCGGATAAATGGCAGGCGAGTGGGATGGGGAGGCCGGGAGGGGGGGACAGGAAAGAAAATCTTTTAGAAACACTAGCCCTATCTTGAGGTTATCTTGAGATGATTTCGGGGCTTTTTTTTTTAGTATCCCCGCGGCCCGGTCCTCGACCAGGCCTCCACCCCCAGGAAGCAGCTCGTGACAGCTGACTAACACCCAGGTAACTAATTTACTGCTAGGTAACAGGGGCATAGGGTGAAAGAAACTCTGCCCATTGTTTCTCACCGGTGCCTGGGATCGAACCCAGGACCACAGGATCACAAGTCCCGCGTGCTGTCCGCTCGGCCGACCGGCTCCCCCCTAGAATCTAGAACCTAGAAGCCCTAGAATCGTGTAAGGGAAGAACATGTGGAGGGCAAGTGGGTGGGCAGATGATAGAGTGGATAGATGAGTAGCAGGGTGCGCAGCAGTGGATAGGCAGGCAGCAATGGTCAGGCAGATATCAGTGTGTGCAGGTGGGCAGTACTGAGATGGTTGGCAGAGTGGCATAGTTCGCATGCAGGCAGCAGAACAAGGGAGTGTGGCAGATGGTAGACTAAGGAGGTGGGTGGCAGGGTGTTCACAGAGTGGGTGGGTAGTAGGGGGGGTCAGGAGACAGTGGGTGGGCAGATGAGTAGCAGAATGGTTGGTAGAGTGGGTGGGTAGCAGAGGCAGTGGCACGAGTGGCTGAGCTTCTGGCTAGAACTAACACAGGAACTGGTCACACCCAGTCCCTCCCAAAGAGCCCCCATCCCCTCACACCTTTTCCTTCCTTCCTTTCCTTTCCCCATCCCGCACCCTCCCCGCAACCTCCATTACCTCATCCTCCACACTGGCCCCCCCTCCCACCTATATGGACGGTATTAATACCTGGTTGGTTACCTGGTTGGTGGGCTTCCGGTGGGCTTCCTTGCAACCAGCTGATAGATCGGGAGGCAGACTCCCCGAGCGCCTGACACTAAACTTATTGTATGCTGACTGGTTGCGACTCTGAATGCATGACTGACCATAAATGCTTGACCAGTTGCTACGACAACAATGAATGCTTGACTGTCTTTGGTTATGACTGCCTGTGACTGGTCTTGACTGAATGCTTGACTGACATGATGTGACTGACTGACTGCCTCTGACTGGCTGCCACATAACAGAGGCAGTGAAATGGGTGAAAGGAATATCTGGAACCAGTGATGCAGATATAAAAGCATTTAAGGTGAGCAGGGGATGGTCTCACCACCTCCCACCCCCCCCCCCCCACCTCCTCACCCTCCCCATACACCAACATCGCTCCTCCCTCCCTCATTATCTCCCATACGTCCTCAGTAAAGTACAGTACAGTTAAATGTTCACTTATTTTATTTATGGTTTATATTAATACCCCTATTGTTTTGTGTATGAAAAATATGAGTAGTATTCTGTATAAAATGTACTTTTAAGATAATATTTTTTGGTGTGTGGATCAGATAAATTCAATTTACATTATTTATGGGAAAATTAGTTTCGAGTTGCGAATTTTCGGTTTACGAGCTGTCTCTAGAACGGATTAAAATTGAAAACCAAGTTATCACTGTATATATATAAATGCCAAAGGCCCAAAGTGTGTGTTGGGCGAGGCACAGTGAGTCATAGTGACTTGGTGGAGGTGTCCTGGAATCGGACTGCTCAGCTATAGCAATCCTCTATTATTTTGTGTAGGATATCTAAAAACATATCAAAATTAATATATTTTTATTTAACCATGAAGACAAGTAAAAATCTAAAGAATGTACAACAGAATTGCACTTGGACATCTGGAATTATTAATTTAAATCTATAAAAAAGTAGGATACTATGTATGCATTTCTTCATCCAAACAGCGCTTCTTTCCCCGAGGACTTGAACTGACCCAGGACTGCCTAAGAGATGCTTGTAGTTCTTGAGTTTCATTAATGTAACCAGGTAACTCATGTTCACGCATGGTGGGAAGAACACCAGGAATGTATTGTGCAAACACCTGCAAGAAGAATGTTTAATGTCTTCAGGGGACATACTTTATTGCAGCAAATGCACATTAAATACTGAAATTTCAAGTTACATTGGAAATGTTGAAGCAAATAATCTTATTTCAATTCGCAATATAACTTTACCTTTCTTATAAAGGTTAAAAACCTGCTCTGGTATCCCTCACTGTGTTCATATACTGTCCTGGTGGGAGGGGGAGGGGGGGGGGGGGGGACATGCCCAGCTGTGACTGGGTCTCTCCCATCTCATTTATCTTTTCTTATCAACCTCTTCTTCAAATCTCCCCAACTTTCTCCTCACTTCCTTCTCCTCTTCTCTTCAAATATCATCTTTCTCCTTTCCTCTCTTCTAATATTCCCCCCCCCCCCCCCCCCCCACCTCTTGCCCCAATTCCTTCTTTCCCTGTCTGTGTATGTGTGCGCCTGTGTATGTTGTCTGTGTCTGTTACCTGCTTGATACCTGCTTGATGGGGGTTCAGGGAGTTGTTCTACTTCAGAAGTTGACTTGTGTGTGCTTGATTCACTAGGATGTTGCTTGGAACAACCCGCAGGCCCACTTTTCCACTCAGCCCGGTTAGCCCAGCACTCCTTGGAGAAAATTATCTCTTTCTCTTAAAAATGTAGACGGTTGTTCCAGCAATACAGTACACCTGTATTTCTTATACTCGCTGGGCAACCTGTCCTCTTAAAAATAACATCGCTTTTGGCCGTTTGCCCGTATGGCTGAAAGTGGATGTAATTTGAAAATATAAAATATCAAAATAAATTTAGAATTTTTTTTTCAAGAACAGTTAGTTAAGGGTCCTCTGATAGGTTAGGTGGGCAGGAAATTCTCAAAGTTTCAAAACGTTATGCAAACCATTAATTGAAAGTTTCTTCTCCTAACCTTTCCGAGTAACCCGGACAACTCAAACAGAAAACGGGACAGTACGTCACTTTCGTGAGCCAATTTCATTTCAAATTACTTCCACTTTTGGCCATAGCGCGCATACAAGCCAAAAGTGACATTTTTAAGAGGACGAGTTGCGCTGGGAGGACGTTGAACAACCGTGGACCTCTGATGTTCATGCAGTACTCTGATTGTGCTTATGGCGCTCCTGTTCCTCACTGGTTCTATTCTGCATTTTCTTCCATATCATTCACTCCAGAATGTTGTTATTTTACCGAGTAGAATTGGGACCTGGCCCCCAGTATTTTCCACATGTATATTATTTTATATCTCTCTCGTCTCCTTTCTAGTGAGTACATCTGGAGAGCTTTGAGACGATCCCAATAATTTAAGTGCTTTATCGCGTCTATGTATGCCGTACATGTTCTTTTGTATTCCCTCTATTTCAGCAATCTCTCCTGCTCTGAAGGGGGAATACTCAAGATGGGACAGTACAAGTGATTTGTATAGTACAACTACTGTGATGGGATTCCTAGATTTGAAAGTTTTCATAATCCATCCTATCATTCTTCTGGCTGATGCAACATTTGCTTGGTTATGCTCCCTAAACGTTAGGTCGTCAGACATCATTATTCCCAAATAATGTATTCCCTATAATGTATTAATGTATTTGTAAATATTCCCAAATAATATTCCCTTTATGTGCTGTTTTCCTACTATGGGTAGATTTGATTGTGTTTTGTACCCTGTATTATGTTTAAGGTCCTCATTTTTACCATATCTGAGTACAGGTACCTGGAATTTATCACTGTTAAATATCAGTGACCAGTCGAAAACTTTATTAATATCTGCTCGAGGTGTTTCAATGTCTTCAGCAGAGATAATTTTCATGCTGATTTTTGTGACATCTGCAAAGGATGATACTAAGCTTTGACTTGTATTTTTATCAATATCTGATATAAGAATAAGGAAAAGCAGTGGTGCAAGGACTGTAACCTGAGGAAAAGAACTTTTAACACTTTGATGCTCTGGGGGCACATGCGCCACACTACCCCGGATGGGTTTGGGCATTCCGCGGGAGCACGCGGTAATTCTGAAAAGTGTATAATCTTTTCAACTTTGTTACCTCAATTCTCATCATAAGTTTTTCTATTTGGTATCATTGTGGTTGCAATAGAATTTTCTACAGGACTAAAGGCATATCGAGTCCAAATGCCCAGCATACTAGCCGCAACAAACAGAGAAAGTGAAAGCATGTTACCCGGGAGCACGCAGGACCGATAAAAGGTGTACACTCCTTTCACTTTGGTCACCTCAATTCTTGTCCTAGGTCTTTCATTTTGGTATCAATGCGTTTGCAATAGAATTCTCTATAGGACTAAGGGCATATAAAGTCCAAATGGTCGGCGTACCAATTGCAACAGAGAAAATGAGAGCATGTTACCCGGGAGCATGACTAAAGAGCAATAAAATTTTTAGTCCCTTAACTTTGGTCACCTCAATTCTCGTCCTAGGTCTTTCATTTTGGTATCAATGTGTTCGGAATAGAATTCCCAACAGGAATATATGCATATAATGTCAAAAACAGTAGCGCGCTCCACCCGCCGCCAAGATGAAAGTTACCAGAAAGAGTGCTGCACCACCCCAAGGCGCCTCTCATTACAATAGAGAGAGTGGTCATACCGAAATGTGTATACTCTCTTCAACTTTGTCATCTCAATTCTCGTCCTAGGTTTTTCAATTTGGTATCAATGTATTTGCAATAAAATTCTCTACAGGACTAAATGCATATAAAGCCCAAAAGCCCGGCGAGAAAGTGAGAGTGAAAACGTGTTACCCAGGAGTGTGAAAGAGCAAAAAAAATGTGTACACTCTTCACTTTGGACATCTCAAATCTCGTCCTAGATCTTTCAATTTTGTGTCATTGTGTTTGTAACAGAATTCCCTACAGGAGTATATGCAAATATAAAAGTCCAAAAGCCCAGCGTCCATCCACAGCAAACAGAGAAAGTGACGGTGCATAACCCAGTGAGCACTAATAAAGAGCAATAAAATGGATATACTCTTTTCAACTTTGTTACCTCAATTCTGGTCCTAGGTCTTTCATTTTTGTATCATTGTATTCACAGTGAAATTCCCTACAGGTGTGTATGCATATAATGTCCAAAACCGCGGCACACCCTTCCCAAAACAGTCGCCAATTTGCTGCCGGAAATCACGCAATGCTGCGTCATTACCGGACTACCCTCGAGTAAAAAAGTTACGCAATGCTGCGTTATTACCGAGCCAAAGTGTTAACTGCACTTGGACTATTTTATATGGTTGACTTATTCTGTGTTCTGTTCGACAGAAAACCAAGTATCCAGCATCCTACTTTACCAGTTATTCCCACTGACCTCATTTTATGTGCTATCACTACACTGTCACATTTATCGAATGCCTTTGCAAAGTCCGTGTATACCACATCTGCATTCTGTTTTTCTTCTAATGCCTCAGTGACTTTGTCGCAGTTATCAAGTAGCTGTGAAAGGCACAATCTTCCCACTCTAAATCCATGTTGGCCTGGGTTTGTGAAGGTCATTGGTCTCAAAACTAGTAACCCGACTCCTAATCACACTCAAATACTTTTATTATGTGGGATGTTAGTGCAACTGGTCTATAATTCTTTGTCAATGCTTTGCTCCCACCCTTGTGTAGAGGTGCTATGTCTGCTGCTTTAAGCGCATCTGGTATCTCCGTGTCCAAGCTCTTCCTCCACACTATACTTAGTATCTGTGCTATCTATCGGCACTTTGCATTTCTTTATAAATATTGAATTCCATGAATCTGGACCCGGGGCTGAATGCATGGGCATGTGTTTAATTTCTCTTTCAATATCTGCCACACTTGTATTGATATCAGTTATATTTTCAGTGGTTTGGATATCACGCATATAGAAGTTGTCCGGATGTTCCACTTTCATGCTGTTTATTGGAGTGCTACACATGTCCTCATACTGCTTTTTTAGAATTTCACTAATTTCTTCGTTATCCTCCGTGTATGAACCTTCACTCGTACAAATAGGTCCAATACTGGCAGTGTTTTTTGCTTTTGATTTCGCATATGTGAAGAAATATTTTGGGTTTTTCTTTATTTCTCAACACTTTATTGCACCGCGCGCACGCACTACCCCGGGTGGGCCTCAGCGTTTCACAGGAGCGCGCGGTAATTCTGAAAAGTGTATACTCTTTTCAACTTTGTCACTTTCAATTCTCGTCCAAGGTTTTTAAATTTGGTATCATTGTGTTCGCAATAGAACTCTCTACAGGACTAAAGGCATATAAAGTCCGGTGTACCATCCACAACAAACAAAGTGAGTGCGTGTTACCCATGAGCGCGGAAGAGCGATAAAATGTGTACACTCTTTCACTTTTGTCACCTCAATTCCTGTCCTAGGGCTTTCATTCTGGTATCATTGTGTTTGCAATAGATTTCCCAACAAGAGTATATGTATATAAAGTAAAAAAAACGCAGCGCGCTCCACCCGCCGATAAGATGAAAGTGGCCCAGAAAGAGCACTGCACCACCCCAAGGCGCCTCTCATTACATTAGAGTGCGCGGTAATACTGAAGAGTGTATTCTCTTTTCCACATTTTTTATCTCATTTCTCGTCCTAGGCTTTTCAATTTGGTATCAATGTGTTCGCAATAGAATTCTCTACAAGACTAAATGTATATAAAGCCCAAAAGCTCAGCAAGAAAGTGAGAAAGTAAGAGCTTATTACCCAGAACCATGCAGGAGCAATAAAATGTGTACTCTCTCTTCACTTTGAACATCTCAATTCTCGTCCTAGGTCTTTCATTTTGGTAACATTGTGTTCGCAATAGAATTCCCTACAGGAGTATATGCAAATATAAAGTCCAAAAGCCAGGCGTACCACCCACAGCAAACAGAGAAAGTGACGGAGCGTAATCCTAGCGAGTGCTAATAAAATGGGTATACTGTTTTCAACTTTGTTACCTCATTTCTGTTCCTAGGCCTTTTTTTTTTGGTATCGATGTATTCGCAATGAAATTCCCTACAGAAGTATATGCATATAATATCCAAAACCAAGGCGGGCCCCTCCCGAAGCCGCCGCCGACGCAATGCTGCATCATTATCAGAAATGCATCTACTAAAAAAAAAGACGCAATGCTGAGTCGTTACCGAGCAAAAGTGTAAGTTAACTTTCTGTTCTAGTTGTCTTTCCTAAATCTGATAGTGTTTCAGTTTCTGCTCAATTTCTTCAATCTCCCTGTTTAAATTATTCCTTTTAAGGGAAAGTCTTGCCTGCATAAGCATTTCCGTTATGTTTCTTCGCCATTTATATTATCGTCTGCATTCTCTTTCTATGCTGGACCTCTTTCTTGCTTTCCTCAAAGGAACAGGTTTGAGACAGACTTGATATTGAGTGAGGCTAACCTTAAGCATCTGGCCTCCAACCACGGACATACAAACACAGACAGAGGAAACTAGACAAGCATTCTCTTGTACATACAGATTATATTCCCGCTTTGTTTAATGAGTATAATTAATTAAATTAAAAAGCTTCAATACCTGACACACACTTTAGAATCTTAGCACTATCATACTAACTAATCTGGTCAACATTTTAACAAGACATACTTAGATATAGTACATCATACAGAAGCTCAAACAAAGACCTACTCTGAAGAGTATCGTAATATTGAGAAGAAAACCAAAAACAAACATACCTGTGGGTATCTTTGAGCATAATTTGGATTAAGCTTGTGAATGCTCTTAACAAGTGTAGCTATTACATGAGGCACTATAGTGACGGTAGTCATTCCCGTTGCTCGTTTCACCATCACTGAAATTTATGGCAAATATCATGAAACCAGGAATACTTAAGGAGTCGTATTTCATCTTAACTCGGTATCTTACCAATACAAAAATAAATGCAATTACATTCAGATTTATAAAAGGGCAACATTGTTAAAAGCTAATGTATTTTATTACACAATAAATATATAGGAGCAAAATTACAATGCATAATTAAGGAAGCAACACAAGTATGAATGTAAGAATGAAACTAACTGCAGAAGGCCTATTGGCCCATACAAGGCAGCTCCTATTTATAGCCACCCAAAAATCAGAAACTGGATTAAGGCCTAAATTCCAAACACTAAAAAGGGGTAGCTTAATTATATCTCATTCTACAAGAATCAGTGTTGCCTTTTTTTTTAATCAAGAAACTAAGTCTTAAATGTTGAACATCACTTCCTGTTCCTAATATTTTTTTATGATGGAAGCAAAGATCACTACTGCATACAGTACTATTAAACCATTTTAATTTTTTACTAATAAAAACCCAGCCTTAAATGTAATGAAATTCCATTTCCTGAAGGAACCCCAGTAGTTCTCTGAAGCCACCTTGCTGAAATTGCTACATACAGAAAGGTCATCATCAATCGCAGTAGTTCTATTTAGACTACAAGGAACCAGAGCTAGAACTTTGTCCCATTCCTCATAGAGCATCACCTCACCAGAAAAAGACCCCAGTAAGTCAGCACAACCTTACAGACACTTGGTGGGGTTCCCAGACAATGAAGCCTCAAAACTGTGCAAACAATTCACATAGAACAAGGGATTCACTCAAACTAGCTCAAAACTCACTGGTGCTGATCACCACCATCAGGCAGCCTGGCCCCCCCAGCCCTCAGAGGGGTTCCAAGGTCAGTTCTAGAGCCAATGAACAGCCTCGTGATGAACCAATGAACCTGGATGGAGGGTGACAGGGCACCACCGAGGCTCCTCCAGAAAGAGGCGTTTCATCATACTCGGCTCTGGGTTTCTGGAGGGAGTTCCTCCAGGAGTATAAAGTATAACCTCCCTGAAGTTAACTAACTGCAGGGAACAAAAACAGGGCTTACCAGGAAGGAGAGATAGCAGATATCAAGATTAAAAGGAAAACTCAGGCCAGGGAAGGCAGCCCAATACTACACATGACCAAATGGGACCAGGTTCACTCCTATTAAAACACCAAAACCCCCAGTCCTGAATATCTGCCGAGGACATGTTGGAGAAAACTGCAAATAATGCAGCGTACTTGTGATCAAGCCCAAGGCCATACTGCAGGTTGGTGCCAAATGATAAGAGGCAACAGTATTCGGCATAAGGTGCCAATCGAGAAACAACTGACAAAAAAAACAAGGCAGACCTAACCGAGACTGCAGTAAGTACTTAATTATCAAAGAAGGCACCAAGCGAGTATGACTATAGCACCACTGAAGTTGCAAAGTATTAACAAATACACTAAATATCACTCAAAATACTATACGAGAACAGACAGACACAAAGAGAAGGATATTAAAGGTACCGATTCACCAAGAATGCTAACAAGAGATAACGGACCTAGGGACATTAGGAAAGCAAGCCACACAAACATCCTGAAAATCAGGGCAATCGACAAGAAAGTGCTAGACTAAGTGGGACAACAAAATTTGGACAAAAGGAAGCAGGAAAGTGTTCCATCAAGAGGTCCACCTCCGGAAGCTCTTACATTTAGCAGAGCCAATTAAATGAGTCGGCGTTGACTGTCCATTCCGTAGATAGGGGAATGAACCGTTAACAGGCCGTCAGCCAGGACATTGGCCACCCCCTGAATGTTGACCGCAAGGAAAGCCAAATCCTGAGAACTCGGCACACGAGTCACCCGAAGCGACCAGCCCTAAAGAGCCATAGATCGCATCGACCCCCCCTTCCCCCACCGCAGTTCAAGCATTCCTTGAACCACCGGGAAGCAGTCCGAATGGAGCCGGACAGTCAAATCTTGAGCGACCCAAACCCTCCGAAGTAATGGGATGGGCCCCATCGCCCCTGGCTGACCTGACGAGCACTGGTCACAAAGCCCCAGCCAAGAGATGACACGTCCGTGAACACTGAGCGAGGGCTCAGGTAGGCGCCAAGGCAGTGAATCTAGAAAAATTCGCAGAGGAAGCCGGCGACGCAGCAGCCGACATAAGGCACCCGGAGGCCAAACCTAGCAATCGTGAGAGAGGCAGAAGTTATGTCTCCGATGGAACCAAAACAGCCAACGAAGACAAACCCGAACACGTCAAAGTTCAGACTCCCGCACAAACCCTCAAGCAACCGCCTCGTGACACAGGACCCCTCCAGAAACAGCTGAAGGTGGGACTGCAGCCACAGAAGAGCCTCCAGAGGGAGAGACAAGGAAGCGGTCCAAGAGTCCCACACAAGAACCAGCCAAGTCCGAACCTAGGTGGGAACCAGATGCAACTTTCTCCAGTTCACAAAGAACCCAAACCCGGCAAACTGGGAAAGAACCAAATCCCTGGCGAGCAGACATGTGGACTGGCTAGAACCCGAACCCCTAAGAGATGCAGACGGGCCGCCGCCACCACCACCTGGGTAGGGTATGTGAACACGCGAGGTGCCAGATTCAAGCCGAATGGAAGGCAATGACAGCGGAAAGCATGAGGGCCCCACAACAAAACCGAGCCAGTCCCTGAACCCCGGATAAATCGGGACATGTCAATACGAGTCCCGGAGATCCAGGGACACCATTCAAGTGTCTGGCTCCAAAAGAAGCTGGGTCTAGGACAGTAGTCATCTGAAAGGAGGGGCAACAGACCTAGGGGTTTAGACAGGACAAGTCCAGAATGAACTGCAGGTCAGCACACTCCTGTTTCAGAACTGGAGAAGAACCAGTTCAGAACCAGGGAAAACCCACCTGAGGGACGAGGACGTTTCGACCATGCCCAAGCAAACCCACTCCAAGATGACCTAACAGAGTGCAGGAGAGGAGGCCTGCCCCACCAGCCCCGAACCACCCCAAATGAGGAAGACCACCCAATGCCACCGCAGGCCGCAATAAATGACCTGAAATGTTCACAAATCGTGGGACCAGGCGTAAGCAAATGGCATGAGCCCCCCCCCCCCCCATCACCCCATCAATGGGACAAACCGACGAGTAGCAGAGATCACCGCGCCGACCAGATATCACCGGCTCCGAAGGCTGCGCCAGCTCAAACTGGCTTACCACAATGGGAGGAACCCCAAGCCCTGGCACAACCCTTCCGGGAAGGGCTCCCACAGCCCCCCTGGAGACCAACAAATCCAACATGGGACGACAACTAGAAGCTGCTTGCAGATACTGCACGCCCGGGTCCTGGTGTTGAGGTTCCCCGCCCCGGGGAACCTCAACACCCGGAATTGCTACCGAGTTGTCCTCAAAAACCTTTGCCTCAAAAGAAAAAGCAGATTCCATTGGAAAAGCAGGAAAGATGGGGGAACACTGGTTAGACCCAAACACACCAGCAGGAGCAACAGGCTCAAATGCCTCGATCTCCACACCGGATTGGTAGTTTTGGGGATGCCCCGAGTCTCACCACCAACTAAACCCTGCCCCGACTCCGAAACCCTCAAGACGCTTCGGAACTGGGTGCAGGGGGGAAAGGGGGGAGCAGCAGAACGAACAACAGCAGGGAAAGGAAGCAGGGGTTCGGACGAAACCAAAGCCGAAGCGACTAATATCCCAAAGTCCAGGTCCCTATAACCAAAACGGGGCAGTCTCGGGGCATCTGGGTGAGCAACCTACCTAGCGCGCTGCAGTAACCTATAAAGTGCATGCAACGCCGAAGCTGCCTGCACCCTAAGATCAATATCAGTGGACTGGGTGATCTGGAGGACATTAAAGCAACACCACTCGCAGAACTCCGGGTCGAAGATGTCACCGGCCCAACAGGCAGCATGACGGAGGCAAAACAGGTGACTGTCACCATGAGACAAGAGGGCAGAGCAACTTTCAAACTCTCACAAAGTGAGATGGGACCCAGGGGATGCATCCATCGGACCACTGAGCCCCAGGGGGATTTTTCAGGGCCCTTAGATGCTCTGGCTAAGGAAAGCCCAGGCAAGGTGCTGGTAACCTGCACCACAAACTACCGATTAAACTACTAATAGCTGAACCCCCAGGATGTGTACACACACAGGAACCTAGTGGAGGACCACCAAGAATACAAAGTACTGTATATATAAGTGGCAACAACATCAATCACATCAATCACTGCCCTCCACCAGGCAGAAAACCAAAACAAGAAGAAAAACCTCTTACAAGTACAACATACTCAGGCAAAATAGAGCCGACCACTATATCAGGTGAAGAACAGCTGCACAGTACCTTGCGTCCCTACCAACCAATCACAAAACCACCACCTATCCAGAGGCAAAAAGAGGTGCATGCAACACCCCAGCTGACTCCAAGGGCAGACAATTACAGAGCAGAAAGAGACCTCAGTGGAGGTAGCCTCCAAGCAACTTGTGGAAAATAACCCCAAGCCACTAGAGCAGTACTTACAGGGCACCTAGGGAGGGTAACCCTTGACACATGCAGCCCGAGTAGTGGTGAAATTACTCCTGGCTCACACACCACCACAAGACAGGACTACACCACAAGGTACAGCAATGAATAGAGTCGGGAGACAAAGTCGCACGACCGCCTGGTCTCACATCAGCCACAGAACGGGTTAGATAGGCGGCGCAGGGGTCTGGTGCTCCCCTTACCCCTCGGGGTAAGCTGCACAGACAGCAGTACGATGATGGTTGTGACAGTCATGCTCGTTTGATATTTTTTCGTTTGAGGAGTTCTGTCCAACGGTTCAGGTTTCAGCAGCAATATTTTAACCAGATAGGGTTTGTCTTAGGGTGCCTACCGTTCTGGGTGCCTGACTCGGTCGATAACAGACATAGAATGCTTCCAACCACACGGAAGTTTCTATAGGCCATTGCTCATTGTGCCTCTGAGGAGGGCCAAGTTTTGGCTCGTGGTCCCCAGTAGACCTAGAACTTCATTGGCTTGACTGATGCCAGGGTCTAATACATTCTTATCAGCCCAGATAGCTCCGGGGAGCTAAAGGGCTTACTGCCCTTTAATGCCAATTACTGCCCCCCAGAAAAATGAGGGCAGTAATCAGAGGCAATGTGTTGGACTGGGAAAATGTCATGAGTAGAGTACCACAGGCTTCAGTTCTTGCACCGGTAATGTTCATTGTCTACATGAACTATCTACCAGATGGAAGACAGAATTATATGAACATGTTTGCTAATGGTGCTAAGATAATAGGGAATATAAGAAACTTAGACGATTCAAGAAGAAGAAGAAGAAGAATTGGGCAAAATAAATGTATGGAGCACCACTTGGCAAATGGAATTTAATGTGAATAAATGCCATGTTATGGTGTGGAATAGGAGAACAGACCCCACACAACTTATAAATTATGTGAGAAATCTTTAAAAATTCTGGTAAAGAAAGAGCTAGGGTAGTTCCAGACAGAAAATTATCACCCGAGGACCACAAAAGAACATTGTGCGAGGAGCCTATGCTACACTTTCAAGCTTCAAAATTGCTTTTAAATACACGGATGGCAAAATACTAAAATTGTTCATGACTTTTGTTAGGCCTTACCTTTAAAGAACACAATAAAGTAGCAATCACATCTGCAAGAAAAGTGACAGGTTGGATAACAAGAACTTCACACTAGAGATGCTAACCAGATGATACTTTTCAAGACGCTAGTGCACTCTAGAGTGGAATACTGTTGCACAATGACAGCCCCTTTCAAAGCTGGAGAAATTGCCGACCTGGAGAGCGTGCCGAGATCCTTTACTGCTGGAATCCAGTCGGTAAAACATTTAAACTATTTGACCGACTAAAGTGCCTAAATCTGTATTCTCTCGAGTGCAGGAGGGAGAGATACATAATAATTTACACATGAAAAATAGTACAGGGGTTGGTCCCAAACCAGCACACAGAAATAACATCACATGAGATCAGAAGGCATGGCAGGATGTGCAGAATACCCCCATTGAAGACCAGAGGTGCAATATGAACCGAGAGAGAACTATCAAGATCAGAAGCCGAGACTGTTCAACACACTTCCACTACCCATAAGGGGCATAACTGGCCAGCCACTCAGTCTTCAAGAGAACTTGACAAGCACATTCAAAGAACTGATCAACCAGGCTGTGACTCATACATCAGGCTGCGAGCAGCTGCATCTAACAGCCTGGTTGAGGAGGCCTGGTCGACGACTGGGCCGCGGGGACGCTAAGCCCCGAAATCATCTCAAGGTAAGATGATCAAAACTGGAATAGCACACTGTCCCTTTCGCAGTTTGTTCCTTCGACATTGTTCTGGAGAAGCATCTGGCTTATTTTTCCAGATCCTGATCTCAGGATTTGTGGGCATTTTGTGTAATAGAAGCTGGCAGCAGTTGTATGGTGCCCATATCTTAACACTTTGATGCTCTGGGCGCGCGAGCACTGCACTATCCCAGGTGGGTTTGGGGATTCCGCAGGAGTGCGAGGTAATTCTGAAAAGTGTATACACTTTTCAACTTTGTTACCTCAATTTTCATCCAAGGTTTTTCCAATTTGGTATCGTTGTGTTCGCAATAGAATTCTCCACAGGACTAAAGGGAAATAAAGTCCAAAAGCCCGGCGCACCATCCACAACAGAGAAAGTGAGAGCGATAGGTGCAAAGACTCGGGAACGCGCAAGAGCGATAAAATGTGTACACACTTTTCTCTTTGGTCCCCTCAATTCTCGGCCTAGGTCTTTCATTTAGTATCAATGTGTTTGCAGTAGAATTCCCAACAGGAGTATATGCATATAATGTAAAAATAACGCAGCACGCTCCACCAACCGACGTGATGAAAGCAGGCCGAGGATACCTGGAAGAGAGCACCCCGCCACCCCAAGGGGCACCTGGCCTTCCATTAGTGCGTGCAATAATACTGAAAAGTTTATACTCTTTTCAATTTTGTCATCTCAATTCTCGTCCAAGGTTTTTCAATTTGATATCAATGTGTTCGCAATAGAATTCTCTACAGGACTAAATGCATATAAACTCCAAAAGCCCGGCTTACCACCCGCAGCAAACAAGGAAAGTGAGAGCGAGTTACCTGGGAGCACGCAAGAGCAATGAAATGTGAACACTTTTTCGCTTTGGTCACCTCAATTCTCGTCATAGGTCTTTCATTTTGGTACCAATGTTATCTTGAGGTTATCTCGAGATGATTTTAGGGCTTAGTGTCCCCCGCGGCCCGGTCCTCGACCAGGCCTCCACTCCCAGGAAGCAGCCCGTGACAGCTGACTTAACTCCCAGGTACCTATTTACTGCTAGGTAACAGGGGCCTCAGGGTGAAAGAAACTCTGCCCATTGTTTCTCACTGGCACCCAGGATTGAACCTGGGACCACAGGATCACGCGCCAGTGTTCTGTCTGCTCAGCCACCGACTCCCTCCGCTCAATCGCTGGCCGAGTGTTCATGTGTCCGCAATTGAATTTGCTACAGGACTAAATGCATACCACCCACAGCAAACAAAGAAAGTGACATCGAGTTACCCCCGTGAGCGGTAATCAAGCACAATAAAATGTGTATACTCTTTTCAACTTTATATATAAAGGCATATAAGGTCCAAAACCATGGCGCGCCCATCCCACAGCCAAGTGTGAATGCAGGGCACAGTTTTTAACGTACGATGCAATGCCAAGTCGTTACCGAGCGGAAGTGTTAAGAAGCACATCAACAAGGTAGAAAAGGTGCAAAGACCTGCAACTAAATGGCTCCCAGAACTGAAGGAAAAGAGCTACAAGTAAGTAATTATCAAAAGAAGGCACCAAACCGGGAATGCTATGTAGCACCATCTAATGCGCAGAATAATCAAAGGGCGCTAAATATCACCAAGGATGCCAATACGAGAACAAAAACGCATAAGGCGAACGATATCAAAAGTATCCGAGTCACCAAGAATTCTATTGAGGGACAGATGACCGCGAGGGGCGGTCGGAAAGCAAGACACACGCTCGTCCTGGAAGTCAGGACATTCAAGAAGGACATGCACGACCGTAAGAGGGACAATGCAACTAGGACAATAAGGAGAAGGGCGGCACTCCATCAAGTGACCATGGGTTAAGCGAGTATGGCCAATAGGCAACCTTGCCAGAGCTGTTTCCCATCGCCGGTTACGGTGGTAGGAAGACGGCCACGAGGAAACACAACATTTAAGAGTACGTAGTTTGTTACCAGTAACAGACGACCAAGAAGCCTGCCAACGGGAAAGGACGGAGGAATGGATAACCGGGTAAAAGTCGGAATAAGGAATACCTTTACGAGAGATGGGACAAGAGCGGACAGCTTCCTTGGCGGCAGCATCCGCACGCTCATTTAAAGACACACCAATATGGCTGGGAACCCAACAAAACTCAACCGACTTAAATTTACTGTGAACAAGAAACAGCCAATGCTGGATCTCGACAACTACTGGATGAACCGGATTAAAGGACGCGAGAGCCATGAGGGCACTACGAGAGTCAACAACAACTACAAAGGAAGACTGACAACGAGAAAGCAGGAGACGAAGAGCATAGAGAATAGCATAAAGTTCCGCTGTAAAGATGCTAGTCTCCGGAGATAAGCGACACATATAAGTGCGATCAGGAAAAACAACAGTAGCCAACACCGCCCGCAGACTTAGACCCATCGGTGAAGACAGAAACGGAGCCGGAGTGAGAAGAAAAGTGCTCAAGGAAAAGGCGTTTTAGAACCGTAGGAGGGGTAAAAGCTTTAGTAATACGGGTCAAGGAAGTACAAAACAGCGGAAGAGGGACTCTCCATGGGGGCAAAGAAGGAACAACACGAGGAGAAACATTAGAAATACGAACGGAAAGTGAATCCTGAAGGCGAGATAACCGGACAGAAAGAGGGAGGTGGTGAAGAGGAACAGGATCCGCAGGAGGGGTAAAAGTTAAAGCACGACAGAGGCGAGAGGAAAGATGTTGTAAGGACCGCGCAAGATAGCGAAGACAGTAGCGATCACGGCGCTCCAGGAGAGACAGGAAGCCAGTATCAACATACAAGCTAAGGACAGGAGTCGAACGAAAAGCACCAGAACTGAGGCGCAACCCAGTATGGTGCAAAGCATCAAGACGGCGAAGAGTAGAGGAGAAGCAGACGAGTAAGCAGGGCAACCATAATCGAGCTTAGACAGGACGAGAGAGGAATATAAAGCAACGAGAGTGCGCCTATCTGCCCCAAAGAAGTATGGGACAAGACCCGAAGGAGGGTAAGGGCCTTAGAGCACTCAACACGGAGGTAAGAGACATGGGGAGACCAAGACAAACGAGTGTCAAGGAATAACCCCAAAAGCTTCGCGGAATCTTTGTATTCAAGGGGATGACCATAAAGTGACAAAGAGGGACGAAGAACGACCCGTTTCCGCGTAAAAGTCATGGCGCAAGTCTTAGAAGTAGAGAACTTGAAGCCATGATCGGTGGCCCAAGACGACACGGCATCAATTGCAAGTTGAAGCCGGCGCTGAAGGAGAGGCGAATCACCACCCTGACAGCAAAGGGTAAGATCATCGACATAGAGAGCGGAGAAGACACCAGAAGAAAGAGAGGAAAGAAGACCATTGAGGGCAACCAGGAAAAAGAGTAGTGCTCAGAACACTACCCTGGGGCACACCTTCGTATTGTTGAAAAGAGGCAGAGAGAGCGGTACCAAGGCGCACCCGAAAGGAACGACGAGAGAGGAAGCTGCGGAGAAAGAGAGGGAGATGACCACGAAGGCCAAAAGAATGAAGTTGAGATAGAATATGATATCGCCAAGTGGTGTCGTAAGCCTTTTCCAGGTCAAAAAGGACGGCAACAACGGAGGTCTTCGCAGCAAAAGCAGTACGAATATAGACCTCCAAGTTCACCAGGACATCTGTCGTGCTGCGGCACTTGTGGAAACCAAATTGAGAAGGAGAGGAGGTGATGGTGTTCCAGGAACCACATCAGACGAACGTTAACCATACGTTCAAAGAGTTTGCAGACACAACTTGTGAGAGCAATAGGGCGAAAGTCCTTAGGGGAAGTACCCAGAGACCCCGGTTTGCGAACAGGGAGGACAACGGAATCGAGCCAGTCCTCAGGGACTGACGACGACTCCCAGATCCGATTATACAGACTCGGTAAATACTGAGACGTGCACGGAGGGAGATGGCGAAGCATCTCATAATGAATACCATCGGAGCCCGCCGCCGTAGAACCGCAGAGGGCCAGGGCAGAA
This sequence comes from Procambarus clarkii, assembly GCF_040958095.1. Lineage (NCBI taxonomy): Eukaryota > Metazoa > Arthropoda > Malacostraca > Decapoda > Cambaridae > Procambarus > Procambarus clarkii. The sequence continues at coordinate 26,343,410 of NC_091218.1, read as the reverse complement.
CGAAGTTCAGAGAGAGAAAAGGGATCATTATAAGGAAGCTGAAGACAAGTGCAGAAATCTAAAGGACGAGACTCAAGGACAGGTTTACGAAGAAGGAAAGATTGGGGAAGATGAACACCAGAGCTAACAGAAGAAAAGTGGGAACCCAGTTCGGAAGCGACCTGCAACGGGTCCGCCACAAGAGTATCATGGAGGTGAAGAACCGGTGAAACATCGGGAACGAACTTACCCGCTATCTTGCGGATACGCTTCCAGATCTGGGCCAGAGGAGTTTCGGACGTAATTGTTGAGACATAAGATGCCCAACATTCACGTTTAGCCGTACGGATGACCCTACGGGCCACCGCACTCGCTTTCCGAAAGAAAAGAAAAGAATCGGTCGTCTGCCTACGGCGGTGCCTCTTCCAGGCCTCTTCCAGGCTGCACGCTTACAGCGGATAGCCCGAGCACAGTCTGCATTCCACCAGGGAACGCACTTCCGTGGACCCCGAGAGGAAGAGCGAGGAATAGAGCGGAGGGCAGCGTTGAAGAGTCATGAAAAAGGAGGAGAGCGCGAGAGAGAGGCAGAAGGGAGAGGTCAGAGAGAGCAGCACTGAGGGTAAATAGGGTCCAGTCCGCCTTAGCAAACTGCCACCTAGGGAAAGAGAGGCAAGGGCGAAAAGAGAAAAAGGAAACAAGGATGGGGAAATGATCACTTCCATGGAGGTCATCAAGAACCTGCCACATGAAATCTAAGTAAAGAGAAGAGCAGAGAGAAAGATCAAGACAAGAAAGGGTGCGAGTCCGAGAGTCCAAATGAGTGGGCTCACCAGAATTCAGAAGAGACAGGGAAGAAGAGAGGAGAAACGGCTCAAGAAGGCGACCCCGGGTATTCGTCAGAACGTCACCCCAAAGAGAATGACGACAATTGAAGTCACCCAGCAGGAGCACAGGCTCCGGCAAGGAGTCTACGAGGTGTTTCAAATCAGGAAGAGAGAGCGGGACACTCGGGGGGAGATAAATGGAACAAACTGTGTACCATTTCCCCACAAAGATACGAGCAGCAGAACAATGGAGAGGCGAAGGAAAAAGTAAAGGAACAAAGGGAACATCAGCCCGAATCAAGAGAGCAGAAGAATTAGAAGCCCCAGCAATGGCTGGGGGGGAAGGAGAGAAAGGAATAGCCACGAAATCGACCAGGACGAGCACCAAGCATCGGCTCCTGGAGACAGACACAAAGGGGCGAAAACCGTGAAATCAGAAGTTGGAGTTCGAGGAAATTGGCGTAATAACCTCGAACGTTCCATTGAAGAATGGACAAAGACGAGAAGAGAAAGGACAAAAACAGAGAACAAGGAAGAAACAAAGGCGAAAGAGCAACAGAGTACGTTAAAGAATATCAGGGTCGGGATCAGGGTCGGGATCAGGGTCAGCAAAGTCAGGGTTAGGGGGCATGGGTAAACTGAGCAAAGACGGAGGGAAGGAAACGGGAGAACAGATCAGAGGTGGGCGGGCGGGGTCCGGAGGAGGAGGAGGAGGAGGAGGAGGAGGAAGAGGAGGAGACAACGGAGAGGAGCAGTCAAGGACAGCAGCAGGAAGAGGGGGGGGTAGAAAGAGGGGAGCGCACCTCAGCAAGGGCAGCAACCGAGAGGGAAGCGGGGGCTAAAGAAACCTCCATAGCAGGAACAGGGGGCGCAACCACCGAAATGGGAGGGGAAGGAGCGAGAAAGGCAGAAGTAGGGGCCGAGGAAGAAAGCGAAACCTTCTTACCCGCCGGGGAGGAGGAAGGAGATGAGCCAGGCTTACGCTTCTGACTTAAAGAGACAGGTGTCCCAGCAACCACGTACTGGGCAACGGATTCTAGCGTCTCAACAGGAGAAGCTGAACGAGAGCACACACGACGGCCGTTTGGAGAGCGATGGACATCAGCCCGCACCGACAGGCGGTGGGGAGAGTCAAGAGAGGGAGGGGAAGGATGGGAAGGAGGAACGGAGGGAGACGATGAAGAAGACACAGGAGACAAGACAGACCGGGTAGAAAGAAGGGGAACTCCAGACAGAGGACCAGGGGGTGGATCCTTCGGGAGAGAACCCGAAGGAACAGAGGAGGGGGCAGTGGGCGTATTAAGGCCCGGAAATGGTTGCGAGTTTGAGGAAGGTGGGAAGGACGAGGAGAGGAAGAGCGCAACACGCGAGCATAAGAGACATTAGCATAAGGCGGGAGCCGGCGAACATGCCGTCTCGCCTCAGGGAAAGATAAACGCTCCCGGTGCTTCAAGTTGAGGACGGCTGCCTCAAGCTTGTAATGGACACACGCACGGGAGAAGGTAGGATGGGCCTCACCGCAGTTGAGGCAACGAGCCTGGGGAGAAGTGCACTCCGACTTAGAGTGACCTTCGCCACCACACAAAGGACAGAGAGAGACAGTCCCGGAGCAGCGGAGGGCACCATGCCCAAACCTCCAGCACTTGTTACAGAGCCGAGGAGAAGGAATGTACTCCTGGACAGAGCACCTGGCACCAGCAAGAATGACAGAGGGTGGAAGGGTCCTACCATCAAAGGTAATCTTCACAACCCAGAGGGGTTGACGGCTTGATAGGTAGCAGAACTGGAAGGAATCGAGCGAGGACGGCGGTGAGAACCCCCAGAGAGTGAGGGGTGAAAAGGCTCAGTAGTTACAACTAGAGATGGAGCCGCGCCAGGGGACGAGGTAGTCACCACTGGGGGCTTGGGGCTCGACCCAACCACAGAGGAGGGAGGGGAGCCAGGGGAAGGAGTCAGAGAGGCCAAAGGAGGAGCAAGGTTGGGGCCCAATGCAGCGGAGGCTACAGAGCCCGGTCTTCCAAGACAGGCCGACTCGGGGGCTTGGTCGCCCACCCCATGAGCCTGAGAGGGTACAACAAAAGCATTCAACAATATAGGTACGAAGAGCGATAAATTCATCCACGAATGTGCCCCATACCCACCATGGAGCCACAATTAGAGGCAGGACACCCAACAGGAAGCTATCGCCGATCATGCCGGGGCCCCCTAGGGGTGCGTCATGAGTATACGCCCCACAAACGCCACCTTAAGAACCGTCAGTCCGTCGAGATCGGGTTCAGCGACGAAAGGGAGATTGACAATAAAAGGTTCCCCTCGCTCGAGACGTTGGTACTACAGTTCTACGGGTGCAAGAGTATGCCTCCTCAAGCACCCGGGCATCAAAATAGAAGAAGTTCAAAGAAACAATCCAAAACAAGCAAAAGGTCGGCAGGAAACGACAAGCAGATACTAGAAGAGGGGGGAGAAAAACGAAACATACAGTACAACCTCGATTCAACGTACTATATGGGACCAACCCCAGTTCATTGGAGCGTTGGATTCGTTGCAAGAGGTGACCTTCAGGAGGCGTTTGTGTCAATGTCTTTTTTCTTTTACACAATAAAAATGCATTATCATATTACATACTCTACCTATATGTTACTTCTCTACTAAAAATTACTGCAATTCATAAATTTACCTTATTGTTGAAGTTATGTCCATCTTGAAGTTTCGTGAAATTGTGAATGCTCTACATTAAATACGTACTGCAGTGCATTATGCCGTTAACACTGTGTTGATTAAAAGTAGTTCTGCTGTATGTTGAGTACTACAATACAGTTTATGAAAACTATTGTACACTAAAATTACTGCAACTTTAATTTTAACACTGTGTACACACTTAAATTTAACACTTTTTCTAACTGTTCACGCTGCACACGATGTTTTTAGATGTTTGCATCAGCTTTGCTGGTGCTCGCTGCTGCTGTGGGTTCAGCTGCTTCTGAGCTGGTGCTGGCTGCTATTGTACCAGTGCTGGGTACAACTGTGCTTGTGCTGGGTATGGCTGTTGTACCAGTGCTGGGTACAACTGTGCTCGTGCTGGGTACGGCTGTTTTCGTGCTGGGTACGGCTGTTTTCGTGCTGGGTACGGCTGTTCTCGTGCTGGGTACGGCTGTTCTCGTGCTGGGTACGGCTGTTCTCGTGCTGGGTACGGCTGTTCTCGTGCTGGGTACGGCTGTTCTCGTGCTGGGTACCGGCTGTTCTCGTGCTGGGTACGGCTGTTCTCGTATTGGGTACGGTTGTTTTCGTGCTGGGTACGGCTGTTCTCGTGCTGGGTATGGCTGTTCTCGTGCTGGGTACGGCTGTTGTCGTGCTGGGTACGGTTGTTTTCGTGCTGGGTACGGCAGTTCTTGTGCTGGGTACGGCTGTTCTCGTGCTTGGTACGGCTGTTCTTGTGTTGGGTATGGCTGTTCTCATGCTGGATGATTTTCTGCTACTAGTTCTTGCAAAATATAGCTTCATTTTTGGCCTTAATAAGGCACTATTAGTAAGCCCCTGAGACATTTTGTTTATAACCAAAGAGCTGTAGTAAAAAAATGGTCATTTCCACAATTATTGTTCCACCAGCGGATAAATACTGTACGTCAATCGCAGACAAAGCCAAGGGCACTGGGTGCATACTGTACGAACACAGACTAAGTCTATACGCACACCCTTCAGTAGGCTGGTGTTTAAGCCTGATCCAGTAACATAAATTTCTCTTAAATATTAGATTTACATCAAATTATATATTTTTGGGTTATATATTTAGTTTAGCAACATTATTACGATAATTAGAGCTATAAAAAATACTTATTTTGGAACCGATTTATTAATTTTATTATTTCGAAGCCGTAGGTCACTGAACTGTGGCGACGAAATCGAACAAAACACTGCCTGGTGTTGTGTTCGATTTCCAGTAACATATATTTCTCTCAAATATTCAATTTACATCAAATTATATATTTTTGGGTTACATATTTAGTTTAGCAACATTATTACGATAAGAGCTATAAAAAATACTTATTTTGGAACCGATTTATTGATTTTATTATTTCGAAGCAGTAGATCGCTGAACTGTGGCGACGAAATCGAACACAACAAGCATGGTGTTGTATGGACAGGGATTAGACCTGTCCACTGTGCTCGAGTTGTGCTGCCAATAACGTGAATAATTTCTCAAATAGGAGATATCTATCTTTTTACAGTATATTTTTGGTTTTATTTAGTTTAGTTTAATTAGGATAATAGTTATTAAAACACCAGTTTTAGAAATGATTTATTAATGTGAAACGTTCAAAGCCATAGGTCACTGAACTATGACAACACAGACGAAAGTGAGTGAAACCTCACTGTAAAGTGAGGTTTACTGTACAGTATTCCCTTATCTGTCCACCTTCACTCGTCTTGTTTCATCACAGAAAATGTATATAAGAAGATTTCAACACATTAGCTAGCTATTCACGCTTCAGCCTTTAAATTAATTTACAAACATACATGTGCCACAAATCGGTGAACGAAAATCATAAACTCAGTCGTTCACTTGTGTGGGCAACTCTGGCTGGTGTTTGGATAATATGCGTCACTTCTTGTGGACCATTCTGGCTGGTGTTTGGTTCATATGATTGACTTGTTGTATGGTCCACTTGTGTGATCCAACTTGTCTTATGAAGGAATTATTAATTGTAATCTGTGACGGTATGGTAAAGTTTTCTACCACTGTGAACTCTGTCCCAACATCATAAGCTTGTGGACCACTTGTGGACCACATGTGCGGTCCACTTGTGTGATCGAACTTGTCATATGAAGGAATTAATAATTGTAATCTGTGATAGAATGTGAAAGTTTTCCACCAGTCTGTGAACTCTGTCTCAACGTCGTAAGCAAATCCGAACATCCCCCGCTTCGGCGAACCATTGTTCGTCGAACCGGGTGAGTAAATCCGGCCTGAAAAGTGTGCGAACTAGCCGGAGATTCGTTGAATCGGGGTACGTTGAATCGAGGTTGTACTGTAATGAAAAAGGAAAAGCGATCCGGCACAATTAGAGAAGACAGCAGCAGGAGTGCAAGGCCAGAAAAGGACAGAGGACTGTCCCACGGAGCATCACACTCTGGCAGCCGTCCACAAAGCCCCCTCACGATGCCAACGGGCCAGATGGGGAAAAGAGCTACAAGATGAGGTTAAGGCATTATATATGCCAAAACTAGAAGATAGAAAAAAAAAAAGGTGATGTGATCACTACATATAAAATAGTAACCGGGAATCAATAAAGATGATAGGGAAGAATTCCAGAGACCTGGAACTTCAAGAACAAGAGGTCATAGATTTAAACTAAGTAAACAAAGCTGCTGAAGAAATAAGAAAATTCTCTTTCACAGTGACAGATGGTTGGAACAAGTTAGGCGAGAAGGAGGTGAAGGCCAAAACTATCTGTAATTTCAAAGCGTTATATGACAGAATACTAGGAAGACGGGACACCACGAGTGTAGCTCTCATTCTGTAATTACACATCTGTTTATAACATCGCCACCAGGGCAAAAACAAAGAAAATGGGAACACAGAGCCAGAGCAACAGCAACTACTTGGCACGCACCAAAGAACTGACTGGTGGACGGCCTGGCTCACCCAGGCCGGCACCCCCCTTCCCCTGCGGGGATAGAGGTGGTGATAAAAGATGGGGGGGGGGGGTTAGTCGGATGAAGTTTTGCTTGGTTGTTTTCATTATGTGGGGGGGGGGGGAAGAGTTCTTTTGCTCTTTTGAGGATATACGGTGCAGTTTTCAACTCGTTTTGATTCGCCTTCCTTTCTAGGTGCCCTCCCTGGTCGATGGTAAAAGATGACATGCTTTAAATATAAAGTGTTCATGGACCATTGCTCGCTTCGCCTCTCTGAGGGAGTCAGATTCTGGCTCATGATCCCTCGTAGGCTTGCAACAAACTCTGCGACTAATGACATTCAAGTAGTATTACTACTTGATCAGTGGGATAGCCTCATGGAGCAAACGGGGCTCCCCACAGAAATATAATAACCATATTAATGATTCAATTACTATATTCATAGAACAATAAAACAGTTGCTGTTAATACACTATATACAAACATCAAATATAACTATCTATATTTTTTTCATCATAAACTACTAAGCTGGTTTGGTGTGTCTTAACAGCATAGTGCCACCAACACACCAATCATCTGACAACACTACCTCATTCGGCAAGATTCTTCCTCCCACCACTCTACGCATATCACTAATTCTTGCTGGTGCTGCTATTTTCTGAATCCTGGTCGCCAAATCTTGTAAATTAATAATTTTCCACATTTATTTTGTAAAGGAACATGAGAAGTCATTTCAAGATGTTTAGATGGACCAAACATTGGCCGAGTGCTATGGCTGCCTGCCTAGTGCTGTGAACAGCATTGTGTTCACCGATATCTGAACATTGTACACAGTCTTCATCAGTCAGGCTCTTCTATAATACTATCACTAAATAATAGCATTTTGATATTTTTAAGTGATGCTGTGGTCACAAGCTAAACAGCGGTGCTGTAAGCTCAAGCTGCATGCGTCAGCCTTGGTTACTCACTCACTACAAACACATACCCGGAAATGGTACCCTCGATTTATTTTTAATTTTTTTTTAATGGCGTCTGTTTAATGGAGCCATAAGTAAGCTGATGTGAACCCCATGTAGCTGGGAGACTTAAATCTTACTCTAAATCATATATATAAGATATGCACGGTCCATTCAGTTAGACCCAAATCACACGTGTACATGATTTGTGCCATTTAAGGGTTAATGACCCAGATTTGGAGGTGTTGGTGACCACTACCTGGACTCTAACCAGGCTGCCTCTTCCTTCCCCTGCAGGTGTGGTGCACCCAGCTTCATTACTTCCACCTCTGGTTCCGGCCCCAAAGCATCTGATGTTTTCAGAGTTGGATCAGGATTTCGCTTGGCGTGTGGCTTGGGTTACCCTGGGGCCTTTCCCTTTCCATGTCAAAAGGCAGATGTAGTTGAGCCTTGTAGTCCCACTGGGGCTTCAGGGTGCTCACCTTTACAACCATCCCCTTGCACCAAGCCTTCTCAATTAGGAGAACACCTTCCTTTCTGAGGTGTTTGATAAAGACTTAGGTTCTGCCCTGGGACATCAGTGCCAGGCTCCTGGGGTTGACGGGAAGCCCTTGGATGCCTTTCACCCCTTCATGTTACATGAAGGGGTCAACAGGTATCCCAGTTCATCTCGGTTCAAAAGTTCTTCTTCATGAACCACCCCTCTGTGGTTCTCTCCACAGAGGGTCTTACGTTACAGGTGGACTTTTTTTTTTATCCTTCTTTCGTGTATGAACTTGATTGTTCAACTGCTCCTACATGGGTTTATTTCTAGGATCTGTTAGGTGACGTGGATTCGTTTTTGTCCAGAGGCTTGTGTTCTCCAGTGCTGCGCATTCTGTGGTTCATCTAGATTTGCTCTGGTACCTCTGGTGGAGTTCAAATCTATTCTCAATGATGGACCCTACCTCTTTTGAGTTCAAATCCATTTCTAAGTATTGGTTACAGTTTGAGGTGTTAGGCTGATCCTGGCTGGATGGCAATCCTCTCCTTTCTTTGGGTTCTTGGCAGGGCTCTGTCTTTCCTGCACACTTTACCGACGGGAGGTGAACTCTGTCATGTATTTCTGAGCGAGACTCAATTTCCCCACATCAGCCATGCCCGTTTGCTCCGGCACTTCCTGAGGATGTGGGCAAATGGCAACTCTATGCAGTTGCCTTTGCTTTCTCGGGCTCTTATTGTGGAAGATCACAGGGCTCATTCACACTTGGCTGTCGTCTTAAGTGTCTGCCCGCCAAACACACACCGAAACTACGACGTTGGTACAACGTTCGAGCAAGTTTTAACACCACCTAACCAGTTATAACAACCAATATAGCAAGTTGTAACAACGTTCTAATACGTCATAAACACGTTAAGCCAAGATGTAACAACTTTATTACAAGTTGTAACAAGCGGAAAATAGAGACAGTTTCGGTTTGTGTTTCCAGGGTGGGACCCCATTGAGGGGCTTGCCGAGCATCTCCAAGAGGATGTGGCATCACTGAAGTCCTCTTTCAGGGACGCTAAGCCCCAAAATCATCTCAAGATAACCTGAAGATTAAGATAACCTCGCCAGTGGCAGAGGCCATGCAGCCTGAGGTTCCAGCCCTGGTGGTCTTGCCTAAGATGCTCGCTTCTCTTCTTTAGGAGGTGGTAGCATTGTTTCATTCAGCCCGCTTCGCATGTCGACAGGCCATGCTGGCCCATCGATTAGGTTCGGCTTGGTCTCTCATTCTTGTGGCCGCCTCCCCCTTTAAGATTCTCCTCTTTCCCAAAGATGTTGCAGCATGGGTTGCTTTGGCAGCAGCTTTTTCTTGTCGTTCTATTGATCAGGTGTTTTCAAGGGATTATATCCCCTTTTGGAGGTACTGTATTGTACTCTGGTCAGGTGATAACATTACCTGTTGTAGGTCGAGATAGGTCATTCAGTGTGCCAGGTTCCTGAACCTAGCACACAATCCGAGGTGGTTTCCTATAATGCTCAATGCCACAATCATGCGTCATGGATGTCCGATTCTGCTCAGGGCTTACACTGGCCCTTTTGCAATTTACTCCTTCGACATTGTTCTGGAGAAGCATCTGGCTTATTTTTCCAGATCTTTATCTCAGGATTTGTGGGGATTTTGTGCAATTTCCCATGGTCTTTGGTTAAGCTGGTCAGTCCCTCCCCACTATTTGAAACCGGGTCTGATGGATCATTCACAAGTCCTCCATGGTACTATGTCTGGTCATTGCAGACTAATTGGCCTCGGGCATGGTTGAGCTAACCTCGTCCTTTTGGTGGATGTCCCGAATGTTCCATATCCTGAAGCAGGATTCGGCTGACTTCTGGTACAGCCTTGAGCTTTCAGATCTCTGCGGCTTCATCCCCTGCTGACCTTCAGCATGACCACTTTGGCCCAAGTTTGCCTGCTATTACAGGCTAGAGCTTGGATGGTGTCCTGGACCCTAAGAATGCAAACTGGCACATTTCTATTTATCTGGGGTTCAGGGCTGGTTAGATTTTATCATGGGGCATCATGCTTACTACTTCAAGGTTCTTCCCTTTGGCTCAAACCTGGCTCCCCTGCGTGTTTACCAAACTATTCTAAGTTGTTGTGGCTCTGCTGCATTTGTTACAGGTTCGTGTTGGCCTGCCTTGATGACTAGCTGGTGTGGGCTTCAGTCAGTCTGCATGTCAGCTTACCAGGAATCTGGTTCTTTCTCAGCTAGCCAGGTTTGGGCTCCTGGTAAACTTGGAGAAGTCGCAGTTGGCACCATCCTAGGTTCGGACCTGGTTGGGTTTCATTTAGGACTCTTGGCTGTGTCTTTCTGCCTCCAGCAGATCTTTGCTCTGCATACAGCTTCGTCACCGTCTGGTGTTGGATTGGCCCCGGGTGACTACATCAGTTAATCAAGCATGTGTCGAGTCTGAACGTTGCCTGTATTATCATTTCTCATGGCAGGCGTTTGGCTCAAGGCACTACCAGTTTCTCAGGTTTTGCCCCTTCCGCCGCTCCTGAAAATGGCAAGTTCAATTCCAGCCCACTCTTCGTCGGCTCTTGTATCACCAACTTCCCCCTTCTGGTTTTTCTGGATTTGGTTCTGTGGTGCCATTCTACCTCCCCCCCCCCCCCCACATCACTCGTGTGTATATGGCCGCCTTTGTCTTCAGGCTGGGGCTTTGTGACAGCGCTGCCCAAGGTCAGTAGTCAGGATTATTTCTTTGGATACACAGCAGTGGGAGTTTGTAGCCATTTGGCATGCCTTGAGAAGGATTTGGCTCCCTTCGGACTCGGTGCTCAAGTTTCACCAATTGCTTCCTGGTCTCTTTGGTTCATTCCTGTGGAGCTGGAGGCTTCATGTAGTTCGGCTTCGGGGTTTGGTTCTCCTTGTGGTTCATGTGTACTCGCCTAGCACGTGTGAAGTGTGTCCAATGGTCTTGCAGATGGGTCGCCTCACTTACAGCCCATCTCTCCTGAGTGGACAATGAATAACGAGTATTTCCATTGGCTTTGCAAGACATTCGGTTTCCCCGAGGTGAACCTCTTCGCATTGGCATGGAACCAGTGCCTTTCCTCCTACATGGTTCCATTTCCCAATTCAGATGCTCTCACAATGGATGCCTTTCAACTGGACTGGTCAAGGTGGAGGTGCATTTACTACTTTTCCCTAGTTCAGGTTTGCTCAAGGTATTGGCCAGTCTAGAGTTGTATTTTGTGAGGGTGATCCTTTCGATTTCTAGGTGGCTGGCCCAGGTTTTATTTCCAGTACTTCTAGCCGTGTCCAAACCCAGGCATTTTCCGCCGGCTTTGCCTCTTCGAGCAAATGAGCCTGGCAGTGTACTTTGTTGATTCAAACTTGACCTCTGCTCTATGTGTCAGGAATTTCTGATACCTCTCTATCGCTATTTGTATAGTTAATCCTTAAAAGGCACAATACATATATATATATAGCTGGGGTGAGTAACTAGTGCGGGACGGCACACCGCAGCTATGTATGGTTGGGAGTACCATGTAAGATTTAAAAGTCCCATGGCTACACAGGATTTATATCAGCTTCCTCAGGGCTCTTGTAAACAGATGCCATTTAAAAAAAAAAATCGTGGGCAACATTCCCGGGTGCGGGAGCCTCCGTACTGAGTGAGCAACCAAGGCTGTCGCACCCAACACGAGCTAATAGCACTGCTGTTCAGCTTAAGACCACAGCACTGCCTAAAAATGTCAAAATGTCAAAATGTCAAAATAAATAAATAAATAAATAAATAAATAAATAAATAAATAAATAAATAAAATAAAAATAAATAAATAAATAAATTATACACACACACACACACACACACACACACACACACAGAACATAGGGGGAACATAGACCCCACACAACCTATATATTATGTGAGAAATCTTTAAAGAATTCTGATAAAGAAAAATCTAGGGGTGGTTCTAGATAGAAAACTATCACCCGAGGACCACAAAGAATATTGTGCAAGGAGCCTATGCCACGCTTTCTAACTTCAGAATTGCTTTTATATACTGTATATGGATGGCGATATACTAAAGAAATTGTTCACAACTTTTGTTAGGCCAAAGCTAGAATATACAGCGGTTGTGTGGTGCCCAAATCTTAACCCTCAAACCGCGCATATCATATATAAATGATATCAGTGACAAAACTGAAACCGCGCACATCATTTATATATGATTTCGTGTCTAGCGCTATAATTTAAACGCCCCGCCTGGGATAGGGGCAGCTATAATACAGCCACGACCGATAGTTGCCAGATGCCACCTAGAAAAAAAATCCAGGCCAACATTCTTGGGTGTTACAGCGTCAGTATTGAGCAAGCCACCAAGGCTGGCGCACGCAGCACGAGCTCACAGCACCGCTGTTCAGCTTGTGACCACAGCATCGCCTACAAATACCATAATATAAATGATACTGCTATTATTTAGCAGTGATAGTATTACTGAAGCCCCCTGACTGTGATAAAACTGACCAGGATTCTGATAATAGCAGCATTGTGGTGATATTTAGCGCTGTGCTCCATGGAGGGAGGAGTAAGGCTGTGGGAGAGAGGGTTGTGGCGTCGTTTTCTGACTGTGTGTGGCCACCATTTATTGACTGCACTCACCATACCAGCTTAGTGGTTCGATATGGTGAACACAAATGTAGATACTTATATATAACGTGTGTATAGTGTGAGATAACAGCGAGAGGAGTAGGTTGGGAGCCGCCATTTTGGTGAGGGAGGAGCATCGTCTGCACGACTTGGCATGTTGTTTACTGATGGCCACTATGATCTTTGGGCACCATACCAGCTTATTTGTTCAGGTATGGTGAATAAAACAGGTAGATACTTATATATAATGTGTGTATAGAGCGTAATAACACCACAAACAATATTGTTGGAGGACAAATATTAGTGCGTCTGGCCTTGAGGGCGGCCGCCGATCAGCTGACTGTGTGAGTAGCTACGTCTTTGTGGCCTTTACTCACCATACAAGCTTAGATGTACAGTTATGGTGAACAAAACATGTAAATACATATATATAACGTCTGTGTATAGTGAATAAATACAGAAGGAGTATTGTGGGAGGTGAATGAGGGTGAGTGAGGTGGTGTTGAGGGAGGGAGTGGCAGTGAGTGGCTCGCAGGTGTTTGGCGGTCACTCCTCGTTGCTTTTTGACTCGCAAGACCAACTTAGTAGTTCGTTATGGTGTACAAAACATGCAAATACTTATATATAACCTGTGTATATAGTGTAACAACAGCAAAACTATTTGTTTATTGTTTTATGAACATAATAATTGAATCACTAATATGCACACCATAATTTTGAGTACAGCGATGGTTCACACATTTTATAATATAAATATACCACAATTCACTGTATGGAATAATATTACTGCAAAAAAACTAAGAAAAAATCAGAGACATTGAAATAATTAGGTAATAATATATTTGTGGCAACTGCCGTCTGACAGCTCGCGCGGAGTAGACCCCGTCTGGCGAAGGCTCTGCCAACGCCCTTTTTTTGCCACACTTCCCTACCCTATTGCGGCTAAAATATGCCAACTACGATTTTTTTGTTATTTTTTCCGTGATCAGGGAACAAAAATGAACACTTCTATAAGACGAAAGAATTTTTTGGATTTTTTTTTTTTTTGTTGCGCCTGTGGGTGTGAATTCCATTTGGGCCCCTAGCGGTTTGAGGGTTAAGAAGCACATCAACAAACTGGATAAGGTGCAAAGACATGCTACTAAGTAGCTCCCAGAACTGAAGGGCAAGAGCTACGAGGAGAGGTTAGAGGCATTAAATATGCCAAAACTAGAAGACAGAAGAAAAAGAGGTGATATGATCACTACATACAAAATAGTAACAGGAATTGATAAAATTGATAGGGACGATTTCCTGAGACCTGGCACTTCAAGAACAAGAGGTCATAGATTTAAACTAGCTAAACACAGATGCCGAAGAAATATAAGAAAATTCACCTTCGCAAATAGAGTGGTAGACGGTTGGAACAAGTTAAGTGAGAAGGTGGTGGAGGCCAAGACCGTCAGTAGTTTCAAAGCGTTATATGACAAAGAGTGCTGGGAAGACGGGACACCACGAGCGTAGCTCTCATCCTGTAACTACACTTAGGTAATTACACTTAGGTAATTACACACACAGATGTATGTCAAGTTTTGTGACATATATGATAAAGGCACAAAAAAATTTATACCAAAACAGATGCCGAACTAGGAAACAGGATTGGTTCAATAGAAATTGCGAGAGGGCCAGAGACCAAAAGACACAAAAATGGAATCAATGCAGGAAGAGGCCGAACCCCCAAACATACCAGCGATACAAAGATGCGAGAAACAACTACACGGCAGTGAGGAGAGAGGCAGAAAGAAATTTTGAAAAAGGGATTGCAGACAAATGTAAAAACAGTACCAGGTCTATTCTATAAGTTCATAAACAACAAATTGCAGGTAAAGGATAATATTCAGAGGTTGAAAATGGGAAATAGATTCACGGAAGATGAAAAGGAAATGTGTGAAACACTAAACGAAAAGTTCCAAAGTGTGTTTGTACAAAATGAAATCTTTAGGGAACCAGATACAATAAGAATTCCAGAGAACAACATAGAACACATAGAGGTGACTAGAGACGAAGTGGAAAAAATGCTCAAGGAGCTCGGTAAGAACAAAGCAGCTGGCCCAGATGGCGTTTCACCATGGGTTCTGAGAGAATGTGCATCTGAGCTCAGCATTCCACTTCACCTGATCTTTCAGGCATCCCTGTGTACAGGAATCGTAGCAGACGGGTGGAAACAGGCTAACATAGTTCCAATCTACAAAAGTGGCAGCAGGGAAGACCCCCTCAATTATAGATCTGTATCATTGACAAGTGTAATAGTGAAAGTATTGGAAAAACTAATCAAAACTAAATGGGTAGAACACCTAGAGAGAAATGATATAATATCAGACAGACAGTATGGTTTTCGATCTGGAAGATCCTGTGTATCGAATTTACTCAGTTTCTATGATCGAGCCACAGAGATATTACAGGAAAGAGATGGTTGGGTTGACTGCATCTATCTGGACCTAAAAAAGGCTTTCGACAGAGTTCCACATAAGAGGTTGTTCTGGAAACTGGAAAATATTGGAGGGGTGACAGGTAAGCTTCTATCATGGATGAAAAATTTTCTGACTGATAGAAAAATGAGGGCAGTAATCAGAGGCAATGTATCGGAATGGAGAAATGTCACAAGTGGAGTACCACAGGGTTCAGTTCTTGCACCAGTGATGTTTATTGTGTACATAAATGATCTACCAGTTGGTATACAGAATTATATGAACATGTTTGCTGATGATGCTAAGATAATAGGAAGGATAAGAAATTTAGATGACTGTCATGCCCTTCAAGAAGACCTGGACAAAATAAGTATATGGAGCACCACTTGGCAAATGGAATTTAATGTTAATAAATGTCATGTTATGGAATGTGGAATAGGAGAACATAGACCCCACACAACCTATATATTATGTGAGAAATCTTTAAAGAATTCTGATAAAGAAAGAGATCTAGGAGTGGTTCTAGATAGAAAACTATCACCTGAGGACCACATAAAGAATATTGTGCAAGGAGCCTATGCTATGCTTTCTAACTTCAGAATTGCATTTAAATACATGGATGGCGATATACTAAAGAAATTGTTCATGACTTTTGTTAGGCCAAAGCTAGAATATGCAGCTGTTGTGTGGTGCCCATATCTTAAGAAGCACATCAACAAACTGGAAAAGGTGCAAAGACATGCTACTAAGTGGCTCCCAGAACTGAAGGGCAAGAGCTACGAGGAGAGGTTAGAAGCATTAAATATGCCAAAACTAGAAGACAGAAGAAAAAGAGGTGATATGATCACTACATACAAAATAGTAACAGGAATTGACAAAATCGACAGGGAAGACTTCCCGAGACCTGGAACTTCAAGAACAAGAGGTCATAGATTTAAACTAGCTAAACACAGATGCCGAAGAAATATAAGAAAATTCACCTTCGCAAATAGAGTGGTAGACGGTTGGAACAAGTTAAGTGAGAAGGTGGTGGAGGCCAAGACCGTCAGTAGTTTCAAAGCGTTATATGACAAAGAGTGCTGGGAAGACGGGACACCACGAGCGTAGCTCTCATCCTGTAACTACACTTAGGTAATTACACTTAGGTAATTACACACACACAGTATGTAACTGATATTATTTAGCCATGATAGTATTACAGAAAAGCCTGACTGTGATAAAGACTGTGTACAATGTTCAGATATCGGTGAACACAATGTTGTTCAAGATGTTCACAGCACTACCCACAGCACACTGCCTTTGTTTCATCCATCTAAGAATTTTTTGACAACTTCATGTTCCTTTGAAAATAAACTTGTGGAAAAATTATTCATGTACAGGATTTAGTGACCAGGATTCTGATAATAGCAGGATTGTGGCGAGAATTAGCAATGTGCATTGTATGGTGGTAGGAGTAATCTTGGTGAGGAGGGAAGGAGAGGTGGTGGCATCTGCCAACTCTGTGGGAACCTGTTGTTGTCTGGACTCGCCATACAAACTTAGTGGTTCGCTATGGTGAACAAAACATGTAGATACTTATATATGGTGTGTGTGTATATATAGTGTAATAACAGCAAAACTATGTTTATCGTTTTTATGAACATAACTGAATCACTAATATGGACGACACCATACGTTTGAGTATAGCGATGGTTCACACATTTTATTTATAAACATATCACACTACACACTATTGAATAATATTATTGCAAAAAACAGAAGAAATCAATGAGAAACATTGAAATAATTAGATAACATCTTTGTGGCAACTCCCACCTGACAGCGTGGGTGGAGGAGACCAGCGTGGGATGCATACTGTGTTAGCGCCTCAATTTTGCCACACTTTTGATAGGCTAGTTTTTCACCAATATCTTTCTTCACAGCATGGGAATGAGGTAGTCTGGCACTTTTTCTTTTCTTTCCAATTATTTTTCTTATTGCCACTTGTCTTTGGTTTGAATTCACTCTGTTCTCACCTTTTATCTCAGAGTATTTCTCATTTCTTGGTTTGTATCTTATGCCGAATACTGTTGCTTCTTACTCCTCCTTATTGGAGGAGCCAGCGTTCCTCAAGTTAGGTGTCGACACCTCCACGTTGCCATTCTGCAAGTTGTCTTGTGTGTTTTACCTCCAGCCTGCTTATGCACTGGTCCACCCCAATCCCTTGCCCATGTTTTGATATTTGTTTCCTCTCATTGGTTTATGGTTTCCCCTTTGGCTTGCGATGTTTGTCTTTTCCTGTTGGCTCTCACCTCCAACTGATGGGTTGGGGAGCTTCAGGCTCTTCTCCAGAAGTGGAGGTTTCGTCCTTTTGGCCCAGGCAGGCAATTTGTTTATTTAAACCCGTCTCCTTTTTTGGTGAAGGGCGAGTGTGGGATTACGGAGGGTTTACTTTAGTGATCAATACTTGGTTGGTTCGGCCAGGGGTGCATCATCTGTTTTGTCTTGAGGCAGCTCTTTGCCATTACCTGTAATTACCTATGCTCATTGTGTACTCGTCTAGTTGTCCTTGTGGAGGTTGAGCTGCAGCTCTTTGGTCCCGCCTCTCAACTGTCAATCTACCCAAGATCCCAAGCTTCGAGCTCTATCACATCTACATTTGAAATTGTGTATGGAGTCAGCCTCCATTACATCACTTCCAAATGCATTCCATTTATTAACTACTCTGACACTGAAAAAGTTCCTTATAATGTCTCTATGGCTCATTTGGGTACCCTGCTTTCACCTGTGTTTCCAGGTGAGAGTACCACCAGTGTTAAATAATCCATCCTTATCAACCCTGTCAATTCCTTTGATTATTTTGTATGTGGTGATCACATCTCCCCGAGCTCTTCTGTCTTCCAGCAACTTTAGGTGCTGTTCAGCTTATGACCACAGCACTGCCTAAAAATGTCAAAATATAATTATATGTAACTGGTATTATCTAGCCATGATAGTATTACAGAAAAGCCTGACTGATAAAGACTGTACTGCCTTTCCTCATAACTCATGCCTCGTTAGTTCTGGAACTAGTCTAGTGGCATACCCCTGAACTTTCTCCAGCTTCATCTTGTGTTTGAAAAGGTATGAACTCCATGCTGAGACCACATACTCCAGGATTGGTCTTACATAGGTGGTATACAAGGTTCTAAATGATTCATTACACAGGTTTCTGAAGTCAGTTCTGATATTAGCCAGCCTTGCATATGCTGCTGATTACATTTTTTTGATGTGGGCTTCAGGAGACAGATTTGGTTTTATATTAACTCCTAAATCTTTCTTTCAGTCCATTTCATGAAAGACTTCATTTCTCATTCGGTATCCTGTGTCTGGCCTCCTGTTCCTTCTGCCTAGTTACATTACCTTACATTTACTTGTGTTTAAGTTTAGTAGCCATTTGTTGGACCATTCCTTCAGTTTGTCCAGGTCACCTTGTAGCCTCATACTATCTTCCTTGGTCTTAAATCATCCTCATAATTTTTTGCATCATTGGCAAACATTGAGAGGAATGAGAGTATTCCCTCTGGGAGATCATTTACATATACAGTATCAGAAACAGGATAGGTCCAAGGATTGAACCTTGTGGGACTCCAGTGGTGATGCCTCACTACTCGAGAACTAACCCCCCCCCCCCCTCACAGTGTCTTCTGTTGCTTCCTGTCTTCCCAGTACTCTGTCATATGACATTTTGAAACTACTGGTGGTTTTGGCCATCACCATCACCTCACTTTATTTGCCCAAATCACCTACCTACCAGTCCACTTGCAAAAGTAAACTTTCTAATTTTGTTGTGACTTTACAGTACTTCTTTAGTTTGAACCCATGGATCTTAGGTTCAGGAATTTCCAGTTTTCAAAATTATGCTTTGTCAATTTTCTGGATTCCTGTTATTTTGTACATCATTTTCATATTGCCTCTTTTTTTTCCATCTTCTAGCTCTGGTATATTTATTGCCTCTAACCTATCCTCTTAGTTCCTGATTCTAAGTTCCAGAAGCTATTTAGTTGCATGGCTTTGCACTTTTCCACTTTACTGATGTGCTTCTTGAGATATGGGCACCATACAATCACTGCATATTCCAACTTTGGTCTCACAAAAGGTCCTGAATCATTTCTGCAATATTTCGCCCTCTAAGTACTTAAAAGATTTTAAAGTTAGAAAGCATATCACACAATCCTCACACAATGTTCTACATATAAGGGTCCCGGTAGTACAGTCGGGTTGTTCTCGACCCTCAACAATCGAGAATTCCGGGTTTGAAACCCGGTCGGGACAGAAATGGTTGGGCAAATTTTCTTTCACCTAATGGCTCTGTTCACCTAGAAGCAATTAGGTACTCAGGAGATAGTCAGCTTGTTGTGGGGTTGCATCCTGGGTGAGGTCAGTAATTCAATCCCCACTGGGGGGGGGGGGGGGGGGGGCCTTGATAAAAGCCTAACATGTATGAATACACCCTAGTTTCCTGTCTCCCGACACAGTGAATTATATTATATGGTGATCAGGTGACAGTTTTCTATCCAACCCACCCCTAGTTCTTTCTTCATCAGACTTCTTTAACAGCTTTATCACAATTTGTAGGTTGTGTGTGGCCTATTTTCTCCTATTTCACATTCTATAATGTGACATTAATTCTCAGTAAATTACATTTGTCCAGTGTTGCTCCATACACATACACATATACACTGCAACACAGAGCAACTCTGTCTGCTATCACTTTCTCAATTTCTCTCTGCCTCTCTTCTCACTGTGTGTAATTATTTCTTGCTTCTTTGTATTGCTGGTGCATTTGAGAGTTGGCCTCTTCCTATATTGATTTCATTTTCCGTCTTGTTCTCTGGCGCTCTCAATTTCTATTGAACCAATCCCATTTTCCAGTTCTGCACCTCTGTTTTGGTATAAATTTTTTGTGACTTCATATATTTCACAAAACTTAGCATACATCTTGTTTACTTCCTTGCCTTTACTTGTGTGCCACTGATTTCATCTCGGTGGACACCTTGTTGATCCAGTTTCCTTGGTTCCTTGTTCCAAGGCTCTCACCTCTCACGTTGTCCACATTGCTATAAAGGCTAGCCAGCCTGCAGTCATGTTATGATTGTAAATATGTGGCTTTGTCTGCCGTCTTTTCTAATATGTCCTGGGCTGATAATCGGGCTCTGGGGTTTTGACGTTCTACAAGGTGCTGGCGGTCCAGTATTTGGTTAATGTTGCTGGGCCCAGTTGGGTATATGTAGCTTTACATCATGTCACCTAGCCTGGTATCTTCATCTTACATGCCTGTTGCTTCTTCATTTCCTCCTCCCTTGCAAGTCCCTTTCTTGTTCTCTGTGGTTAGTTAGGTTCAGGGACTCGCTGAACCAGAAAGAGATGGTTCAAAAATCCAGCATTGAATGTAATTAAATACCAATACTGTATTTGGAGGAGCACCGGTGGCTTCTCCAAATACTCCGGGCTCATTAGTTTATCATGGCTTTGTTTATCAGTTTCAGAACTGACTTGGGGAGCTGGCCGAGAACCTGGTCTGGGCCACCTGGTGGTGGTAATCAATACTAACATTTTCGAGCTCATTCAAGTGAATCCCTTGTTCCAAGAGACTTATGGAATTAGTCTGGCAGTTTGAGGCTTCATTTTCTGTAAACCCCCAGTTGCCTGTAAAGATGCATCGACTTTCTGGAGGCTATTTCTATTGAGGTGACAGATTATCACCAGCTCTCTGCACCGCTTCATGAGAGGCATAGGTTCTCTCCTCTGGTCCCCTGTAGGCCAAACAACTATCCGTGACTAATGTGACCTTTCAGTATAAATACCTCAGGAAGACAACTTTAGAGAGCCACTGGGGCTTCTCCACAAATTGGCATTTTATTACATTCAATTCTCTTTTTTTTATGTAAATTATTTTATCCAATATTAAAATGATTCTAGATTTATTGGCATTAAATAAATGTTGGATCACTTAAAATGTTCATAACTTGTGTCTGTATTTAACTAAATATTTTTGCTATTTCCACCTTGCAAGTTGTAATTATTTCTTATGTGCACGAATTAGGAACCTTCAGAACTTTATATAGGGTGGTTTCTATACAATACTGTATATACTGTATGTAGCAAGAGCAAAGCTGCCCACTAAGTAGTACTGGGGCGTTTCAAAGTGATAGATGATAATATATATGCTGTATATATATATAAAAGGGCAAATGCTGATAGAAATGCATTTGCCCTTTTGCTCTACGCGAGGTTTCTGTCCACGCTGAGCTGGCCTTAGGACACCTGCGTTATCATTTGACAGATGTACCGCCCCAGTCAAACTCCCCAGTAAAGTGATAGATGAAAAAAATGTAATTTTCAAATTTCAAAAGATATTTCCACACACTACTTAAAAATAAGAGACCAAAGGTGCCAGGAAAAGAGAGGGTGGCCGGTCATAATATAATACCTGTTGAATTACAACATTAAATACTGTAGCAGTGTGCCACTACCATTGGTTTAACGGGTGCCATAAACAAAGAAGTGCCAAAGCATTACGTATGCAATGTATGCAAAATACCAACAGCTTGGAAGCAAGAGATGTAGAAATAAAACATATGCATAATGAAATCATTAATACCCCATTTACCATTATCTTTGGGAAGAAAAACATCAGCCAGGAAAGAGTAAAGGAAGACAAACTAAAGACATACAAAAGATAACACCCATCCATTCACTCTCTCTCTCTCTCACACAATTGCTATGTCTGCAAGTGTGTATTCTGAGAATATGCACCTGACAATTAGCCAGGATGGCAGTATAAATATGGCAAAATTAAAGACCCATCAAACCTCTCACACTGCAGTATTTCTATGGGTGACAGACAAAGAACAAAAATTGTCTTATTACACACTACAGCTCCCAACGCTTACCCATTAATTTGTCAATAACTGGATCTATAACGGCTGTGCAAAATAAATTCTGCAGCTCTGTTCGTAGATTAGATGATAATTTTGTCGAAACATACACCTTATTCTGAAAAAAATTCCCTCTTATTAATATTCCTTCAAACTTTAAGTTGCAGCTTTTAATGAGCTTTAAATGTTCTAATTCTCTATGGCAATAACAGGAAAGCAATATATCTAATATTCATTTACTTCAATCAGAAAATGGAAGCACTACTAAATTTTTCTGTACATTAGTCTCAATACAGTTTCACTTAAAATACTCTAGTGTCTGTGTGTTCTTAGGTTCTTCCTAATAGCATTAATAACTCTCTTTTTATATTCCAATTAATATTCTTCCCTGCTGTTCCTAAACAAGTTGTCTAATGGCCATAAATACTGTCATGTCATTCTAATCTCAGAAGTTTCCTGATGAGCTCTTGTTCTATATTCCTACATCACATCCAAGAAATAATTAGATGCCTTTTCTTGTGCAATTTAAAACACTAAGCCCTCTGACTTGGATAGCTTTTTTTACCTCTTCTGTCTCAATTTTTTAAGTATTTAATCCTGTATAAACTATATAAGAAGCTAACTTTAGTACTAGAATGCATATATCTGTCATTTAACACTAGAACTTCGTTCTGCCCTTGATTTATAAATTGTAAAATAGAGACAATGCAAAGTGCATACACATAAATTAAGGAAATTTAATTGCTTTAAAACACTCTTGATTTCTGAAAGTGCAAAATATTTATGAAGAAACAATTTCATAGTAATATTTATCATTAGTTTTTTACTGAAAATCACAAACTAGTTAATCATCATCATCCATTTCCCTCTAGCCATAAAACCACCGAGTCATTTTATCACAAGATTAACTATTTCTATACCATGTCATAATTCTGATTACTATGTCTAAGATATCTTCAATGATCAGAATGAAATAAAATGTTTGTACTCAATTCAGCACAGACAGTTTACAGGCTGTTTACCATACGTCACCCATGGAAGCACTACTGAAGGAGAAGCAAGTGAGGTGTTCATTTTACCTGTTGCACATCTTTCTTCCTTCTTAATCACACTCAGTGGTCTGATCCCCTTTAAAACCTCCACATTAGCATCTCAGTAAGTACTATCATCTCATTTCAAATGTCTTAATCGTTTCTGCAGCTCTTATCATTTCAACGTTTGGATGCAAGCTCCAGCTCAAGTGTCACAAAGTAACGTGTGTTCTGTTATTCAAAGTGTTATCAGAGTACAGTGCACCACAGATAGAGATATTTCATTATTAAATAAAGACTTTTACATCAATAAAAAATATTCAACATGGCATAGTATGTAATGTCTGATGTCTGCCCTCCATGATCTGTTTACTAATGCAGGTTTTGCATACTGGTGCATAAACCTGCTCAATGAAACATCATTAGTGACAATATACCAGTGTTAATGTGATACATACCGATAACTATTATTTGGTGTTGAGCAATGTTATTTAATTTACACAGCATATGTGAACCAGAACTATACCCAAAGATTGAATACACTGGATACTGGCCCAATGGGTGCTGTGCTATTTGGATATATGCTCATGCTGTGCTACAATATTTGGGTACAGGTCAATGGAGAGCTGCATAATTAAGATACAAAATATATTGTGATGTAAATGTAATGCATTCAGCCCTAAAACAGAATAGCACACTGGCAAGCAATGTTACAACATCTATAACATTTCACTGGCCCTATTTATATGCCAGGATTTAAACTATCGGCTTATTAGACAGTTATTATTCATTACCATTACAGGTTAAGATTAGATTTTTTCGACACGCCTATCCGATCTCAAACAACTAAAGATACTCATTATTCCAGAGAAAATTAGACTATTGTAAAAGATATATACCAGGGTGATTCAACATCTTGAGCATACTAAAGAACATTCAATACAAAGATCAGAAGCAGCACAGTGATATTAACTATAAAACCCTGTAAAATCATGCTACTAATGTCTTATAATATCTACAAAAAAGATTAGTCATAAAATAGCATAATTAATTTCCAATTAACAGCAAATGGCAGATTACCCAGCCTGTGTGTTTCATACAGCTCAACTGAGTGTCTAAGGCATGTAGTGCACACCCAGTGGTAACTCGTGGGTGTTCACCAAACACTCATTCTTTTGTTTCTCTGATGTTCCCACTCTTACTCCTATTATTACACCCTTTATTACACCTTACCTTCTGTACCTTTTGCCTTGCTCTTATCTTCCTCCAAGATTTCCATCTCCTCACCTCTCTCATGCCTACTTAATTCCCTTGCTCCCCTCGTCTCATCACAATCGACTTGATAATGGTCCAGGACGGACCAAAATGTTGTCGTCTCTTCAATTTCTAGTGTGTGGTTTGGTCAACATTTTTCAGCCACGTTATTGTGACTTCATCTGCAACTAGTGGGTCACATGAAAGACAGTCAGACACACATGGAACACATGAGGGAATATCTCACATACTAGCTACAGTAGAATCTCTCATAAATGGTAGAAAGTATTATTTAACAATATACTGTAGACACAATATACTATCCGGAATCTGACCATCCAAAAAATGCCCCTATCCGGCAAAAATCATGGCCGGTTAAAGATCTCACTATCCGGTCAAAATGTTCATGGGAGCCAGAAAAGTGGGTGTTTGGCCGGATCAGTGGCCTAACACTCGTTGTACACAAACAAATCCACAAGGGCCGTGACAAGGATTCGAACCTGCGTCCAGGAGCATCCCAGACACTGCCTTAACCGACTGAGCTACGACAGGGTAAAAAGAGTTGAAACCGAAGTTCTACTGAACTTACTGGATCCCGTAGCCTCTCCAAGGCACAAACCAGGGTTTTACACAACTCCCCCCTGCACCCGAGCTTTGTCAATAGGCCGTTCTCCCTCTTCGCCCTTACATCATTACACACAGAGATCACACTAACGTGATGCATCAAATGAACAAATCAACGTGATGCATCAAATTTGATCATTTGATGCATCTCGTTGTACACCATCACCAAGAAGGGAGGGAGTCATCCCTCACTGCTGTTCACTTCCTGTCCCACCCACATTCACTTTACCTCCCTCCCTCCCTTCCCAAGAGATCCTTCTGTAGGTGGCAGTAGATTGCCAGCCTGGAGAATTTCCATCTAATACAATAAAGCATTCATGAAACAAGTATTTTTATACATTTTTATTATCCTAATAATATTGCTAAATAAAATCTGTAACCAAAAATATATATGATCATGTACTAAACATCCAGAATTTAAGAAACAAAATTTAAACAATTCTGGCTATCTATCAATTCTGGGAGCCGGTCGGCCGAGCGGACAGCACGCTGGACTTGTGATCCTGTGGTCCTGGGTTCGATCCCAAGCGCCGGCGAGAAACAATGGGCAGAGTTTCTTTCAACCTATGCCTCTGTTACCTAGCAGTAAAATAGGTACCTGGGTGTTAGTCAGCTGTCACGGGCTGCTTCCTGGGGGTGGAGGCCTGGTCGAGGACTGGGCCGCGGGGACACTAAAAAGCCCCAAAATCATCTCAAGATAACCTCAAGATCTGTGACGAGTGTAGGGTTATCTGAGCAAGACCGTCCCTCCCCTCACCCCCGACACACCTCCCCATATCCTATACACACACTGCTTAACCCTTAAACTTCGCAAATCATATATATATATATATATGCTTTCAGAGACAAAACCGAAACCGTGCATGTCATATATATATGATTTCATGTCTAGCGCTATAATTTAAACGCCCCACCTGGGATAGGGACAGCTATAGTGCAGCCACGACCGATAGTTGCCACCAAGAAAAAAAATCCAGGCCAACATTCTTGGGTATGAGAGCGTCAATATTGAGCAAGCCACCAAGGCTGGCGCAAGCAGCACGAGCTCACAGCACCGCTGTTCAGCTTGTGACCACAGCATCGCCTACAAATGCCATAATATATATGATCATGCTATTATTTAACGATGATAATATTATAGAAGACTGTGATAAAACTGACCAGGATTCTGATAATAGCAGGATTGTGGTGATATTTAGATCTGTGCTCCATGGAGGGTGGAGTAAGGCTGTGGGAGGGAGGGTGGTGGCGTCGTCTTCTGACTGTGTGTGGCCACCTTTTATTGACTGCACTCACCATACCAGCTTAGTGGTTCGCTATGGTGAACACAAATGTAGATACTTATTTATAACGTGTGTATAGAGTGTGATAATAGCAATAGAAGTAGGTTGGGAGTTGCCATTTTGGTGAGGGAGGTGCATTGTCTGCACTTCTTATGTTGTTTACTGGTGGCCATTATGGTCTTTGGACACCATACCAGCTTATTTGTACAGGTATGGTGAATAAAACAGGTAGATACTTATATATAATGTGTGTATATAGCGTAATAACACCACAAACAATATTGTTGGAGGAGAAATATTAGTGCGTCTGGCCTTGAGGGCAGCCACCACCAGCTGACTGTGTGAGTAGCTACGTCTTCATGTCTTTACTCACCATACAAGCTTAGATGTATAGTTATGGTGAACAAAACATTTAAATACTTATATATAATGTCTGTGTATAGTGAATAAATGCAAAAACAGTATTATGGGAGGAGAATGAAGGCGAGTGAGGTGTTGTTAAGGGAGGGAGTGGCAGTGAGTGGCTGGCTGGTGTGTGGTGGTCACTCCTCGTTGCTTTTTGACTCACAATACCAATTTAGTGGTTTGTTATGGTGAACAAAACATGCAAATACTTATATATAACCTGTGTATATAGTGTAACAACAGCAAAACTATTTGTTTATTGTTTTATGAACATAATTGAATCACTAATATGCACATCATAAATTTGAGTACAACGATGGTTCACACATTTTATTATATAAATATATCACAATTCACTGTATTGAATAATATTACTGCAAAAAACTAAGAAAAAATCAGACATTGAAATAATTAGGTAATAATATATTTGTGGCAACTGCCGCCTGACAGCTCGAGCGGAGTAGACCTCGTCTGGCAAAGGCTCTGTCAACGTCCCTTTTTTGCCACACTTCCCTACCCTATTGCGGCTAAAATATGCCACCTACGATATTTTTTTTACTTTTTCCATGATCAGGGAACAAAAATGAACACTTTTATAAGACGAAAGAATTTGTTGAATTTTTTTTTTTTTTTTTTGCGCCTGTGGGTGTTAAATCAATTTGGGCCCCTAGCGGTTTGAGGATTAAAGGTCGCAGTTCAACTGTCCATAATTCCCTCCCTAAGGAAAGGAGGGAGGGAGTCGATCAGGAAGGGAAGGGAAGGGAAAGAGGGAGGGAGAAGTGTTGAGTATGTGGGGTAACAGATGTGACTCGCTTAAGCCTAACCAGTGCCAAGGAAGGTGGCACTGGAGGTGTTGCAAAAATTATATTTTTTTCTTATTGCTGCGGAGAGCTAGTTACGAATATTAAATAACGCACTATAATAGTTGAACAGTACAGTATTTGGTTTGCTATTTATTCATTTAAATATTTACAAGAAAATAAAATGGGATTTAACAGAACTTAAGGCGCATATGTTAAAAGTCATCGTACAGCGTGTCAACACCCACGTGTCGACACACGTGGCAGGCAGATATGTAAAAGGGAAAGATCGATCTTTGAGGATCACCCTAAATGGTACCAAACAAATGGAAGAAGTATTAAGGAATGCTTGAAAATTACAAAGTGATGAGGATGGGAAAGTGTGGTCGTTAAGACGAGATCTTACAAAAGAAGACAGAGAAGCTGAAACTGAACCTCACCGAGGCAAAACGTTTAAATGAGAGCAGAAATGAAGAAGAAATCAATTATTTTTTCTACAAAGTGATACGGGTAGGCAGACCAATAAAGTGGTACATAAACCAACAAAATCAATAGAGAGAGAGGGGGAGTGAAGAATAAGGAAAGGGGGGAACAAGTTCCTGAAGATTGCATACACAAACATAGATGGAGTGAGATCGAAGATACTGGAGTTAAGTGATATAATACAGCTGCAGACACCAGACATTGTTGCACTCACGGAGACAAAACTTGAAGATGCTATTTTAAATGAGGTCATATTCCCAAGGGGCTACTCAATTTGGAGACAGGACAGAAAAATCAGGAAAGGCGGTGGCGTTGCTGTGCTGGTGAAAGAACACCTAAAGGTGAACGAAATAGTGACTGCCAATCCACAAGAAGTTGACATAATAGCACTAGAGATCTGCCATGAGGATGATAAACTAATGATCATAAATGCATATAGTCCACTGTTAAGCAGCACATGGTCAAAGGAGGAGCTAGATAGTAAACGAGAAGGTCTTATAACAATAATGAGAGAGATCATAGCGAGAGCGGATAACGATAGTTCACGACTGTTGATAGTCGGCAACTTCAACTTTAAATCCATAGACTGGGAAGCATGTGAAGCTAAAACAGAAGATTTCTGGACCTGTAAATTTGTAGACCTCATCCTGGAAACATTCTTGTATCAACATGTTAAACAAGCTACGAGGATGAGGGAAGGGGACGTTCCCTCCATGCTAGATTTGATATTTACCAGGAAGGAGGAAGAGATATTTGACATTCAGTACCTTCCTCCCTTGGGTAAAAGTGACCATGTCTTTTTGGGAATAAAGTATGCAATGCGTTATAATCTGGAAGAAAATATGACGGTCGATGCAAATGAAAAACCTGACTTTAGGAGAGGACATTATGGCAACCTTAGAAAATTTTTTAGTGAGTATAATTGGACAGACTTGTTGCTAGGCAAGGAAGTGAATGAGATGTATGTCAGGTTTTGTGAAATATATGATAAAGGCACAAAAAAATTTATACCAAAACAGAGAAGCAGAACTAGGAAACAGAATTGGTTCAACAGAAAGTGCGAGAGGGCCAGAGACCAAAAAACACAAAAATGGATTCAATACAAGAAGAGGCCGAACCCCCAAACATACCAGCGATACAAAGATGCGAGAAACAACTACACGGCAGTGAGGAGAAAGGCAGAAAGAAATTTTGAAAAAGGGATTGCAGACAAATGCAAAACAGAACCAGGTCTGTTCTATAAATTCATAAACAACAAATTGCAGGTAAAGGATAATATTCAGAGGTTGAAAATGGGAAATAGATTCACGGAAAATGAAAAGGAAATGTGTGAAACATTAAACGAAAAGTTCCAAAGTGTGTTTGTACAAAATGAAATCATCAGGGAACCAGATACAATAAGAATTCCAGAGAACAACATAGAGCACATAGAGGTGTCCAGAGACGAAGTGGAAAAAATGCTCAAGGAGCTAAATAAGAACAAAGCAGTTGGTCCAGATGGAGTTTCACCATGGGTTCTGAGAGAATGTGCACCTGAGCTCGGCATTCCTCTTCAACTGATTTTTCAGGCATCCCTGTATACAGGAGTTGTAGCTGATGTGTGGAAAAAGGCTAACATAGTTCCAATCTACAAAAGTGGAAGCAGGGAAGACCCCCTTAATTATAGACCGGTATCATTGACAAGTGTAATAGTCAAAATATTGGAAAAAATAATTAAAACTAAATGGGTAGAACACCTGGAGAGAAATGATATAATATCAGACAGACAGTATGGTTTTCGATCTGGAAGATCCTGTGTATCGAATTTACTCAGTTTCTATGATCGAGCAACAGAGATATTACAGGAAAGAGATGGTTGGGTTGACTGCATTCTATCTGGACCTAAAAAAGGCTTTCGACAGAGTTCCACATAAGAGGTTGTTCTGGAAACTGGAAAATATTGGAGGAGTGACAGGTACGCTTCTAACATGGATGAAAAATTTTCTGACTGATAGAAAAATGAGGGCTGTGATCAGAGGCAATGTATCGGACTGGAGAAATGTCACAAGTGGAGTACCACAGGGTTCAGTTCTTGCACCAGTGATGTTTATTGTCTACATAAATCATCTACCAGTTGGTATACAGAATTATATGAACATGTTTGCTGATGATGTTAAGATAATAGGAAGGATAAGAAACTTAGATGATTGTCATGCCCTTCAAGAAGACCTGGACAAAATAAGTACATGGAGCACCACTTGGCAAATGGAATTTAATGTTAATAAATGCCATGTTATGGAATGTGGAATAGGAGAACATAGACCCCACACAACCTATATATTATGTGAGAAATCTTTAAAGAATTCTGATAAAGAGATCTAGGGGTGGTTCTAGATAGAAAACTATCACCTGAGGACCACATAAAGAATATTGTGCAAGGAGCCTATGCCATGCTTTCTAACTTCAGAATTGCTTTTAAATACATGGATGGCTATATACTAAAGAAATTGTTCACGACTTTTGTTAGGCCAAAGCTAGAATATGCAGCAGTTGTGTGGTGCTCATATCTTAAGAAGCTCATCAACAAACTGGAAAAGGTGCAAAGACATGCTACTAAGTGGCTCCCAGAACTGAAGGGCAAGAGCTACGAGGAGAGGTTAGAGGCATTAAATATGCCAAAACTAGAAGACAGAAGAAAAAGAGGCGATATGATCACTACATACAAAATAGTAACAGGAATTGATAAAATCGATAGGGAAGATTTCTTGAGACCTGGAACGTTAAGAACAAGAGGTCATAAATATAAACTAGCTAAACACAGATGCCGAAGAAATATAAGAAAATTCACTTTCGCAAACAGAGTGGTAGACGGTTGGAACAAGTTAGGGGAGAAGATGGTGGAGGCCAAGACCGTCAGTAGTTTCAAAGCGTTATATGACAACGAGTGCTGGGAAGACGGGACACCACGAGCGTAGCTCTCATCCTGTAACTACACTTAGGTAATTACACGTGGAGGAGAGATGGGAAGGCCAGCGTGAGGTGGGGGGGGGGGGGAGGTGGGTGACCAGGCAGGACGTGTGATCTGTCTCTGTCCAGTCTCGCCCACCCATCCACTTTTTTACCCACCTGCCTGCATGTCCACCTACCCACCTGCCAACCCAGCCACCTGTTCACACACTTGCCTGTTCACCCACCTGCCTGCATGCCCACCTGCCAACCCACCCACCTGTTCACCCACCTTCCTGCTCGCCCACCTGCCAACCCACCCACCTGTTCACCCACCTTCCTGCTCGCCCACCCACCTACCCACCCACCTTCCTGCATGCCCACCTGCCACAACCCACCCACCTTCCTGCTCACCCACCCACCTGCCTGCTCGCCCACCCACCTGACTGATAGCCCACCCAGCCACCTGTTCACCCATCTCCATGCAAGCCCGCCCACCCAAATGTTCACCCACCTACATGCACACCTAGTGCCCGAACTAAGGGACATGAGCTATGAGCTATGACTACGGGAATTAAACCTCACGTCGCTGGAAGACAAGTGTTAGGGGGACATGATCACCACATACATGATTTTCAAAGGAATTGAAAGACTATTTAACACAAGGGGCACACATACTAGGGAACACAGGTGAAAATTGAGTGCCCAAATGAGCCCTTAAGATATTAGAAAAAAAAACATTTTAGTCAGTATTTAATATATGAAATGCATTGGGAAGTAGTGTGGTGGAGGCAGACTCCACACAGTTTAAAGTGGAGATATGATAAGAGCCCAATAGGCTTAGGAAACTGTACACCTGTTGATTGACGGTTGAGAGGTGGAACCAATGAGTCAAAGCTAAACCCCCACAAGCATAACACATTAGAAAATGAGGAAATAACAATATTTCAGTCTGTCCTGAACCATTATCAAGTCATGTGATTGAAGAGAGGAAGGGACAGGCAAATAAAGTCTAGGTACATTCCTGCTAGAATGTACCTAGCTAATGTCATTATTCTAGAAATAATGCAGTTTCTAAGATAGGTTGAAATGTCTCCATTTCTACATTTTCTGATGTGTGGTTTGATCATCAGATGTTATGCCATGATACAGAGACTCATCGTCTGCCTACAGCCTTTTACTTAGGGTTGCCTTTTCTCAATATGCTAGTTATATTTATTTATTTATTGTATGAGATTGCAGTTCGCTACAGACCCATTGTTGGACCACCCTAGTATATACATTACACACACAAGAGAGTGTGTGCATGCCCATATCCTCTTATAAAAATCATGTTTATTAATAAGGTTGCAATCAAGTATACATAAACCAATAGACTTTCTGCAACATTTTTTAAGCAGCTGTGCATATTAACAAAATTTAAGGAAGTGATTCAAATGGTGCGCAGGTTTTCTTAAACCTAAGTTAACTTAGGTTTATTATTGGTGTTGAATAAATACAGCAAACATTTAAGGAACTAATTAACCAAATCAATCTAATAATTAAATACCGTACAATATGAATTTAAAACTTCAGAAACTAATTATTAAAACTTACCAAATATGTAAATATTGGAATGATGCCATCTAGACTATATATGACACGATGAATAACGGCGTAATAACTATCAATAAGCTGGAAGTCATCCAACTGCTGCAAAAAATAAAAACATTTTGAATTTAATTAATGAAGGCTTCAACAATTCCATGATTTTAATTTTATATGATTTTAAATTGATTTTAGTGATTTTAAATTTAGCTGAGCATTTACGATTACAATAATAATTAAGTATACAGTATTTCTATCAGTCATAATTTGTGTTTGTGGTAACCAAGGCAAGAAAAACCAATAATAGAATATGAGTACTAAAATATTTTAAACATGCCAATAATGTCATGTATTTTATTAACCCCAGGACAGCGGCTATAGAAAAATAGTCATACCTGCCTATGCGCAAAAAAATAAAAAATATATTTTTTCATTATAGAAATATTAATTTGCATGCAAATTTTATTAAAAAAAAAGCACCGAATGTAATGAAAAGCCATTTTCTGGGCGAGCCCCGGGGCTCCCTGAAGCTATCGAACTGAAACTAGCTATATTAGTCTAGGGCTTCAGTCATATGGAGTTCTTATGCCTACCGGAAACAAGAAGTCAGAACCTGGTTCCATAGGCAATGGCCTATGAAAACTCCACTTTTGAGAGTACTGTATATTCATGTCTGGCATCGACCGGGGTTTAGGCACCCAGAAAGGTAGGCATCCCAAAACTGACCCCCAACTGGTAGAAAACTGCAAACCAAGACCAAATAGAACCCAAGAACCCCCCCTCCCCCCAAAAGAAAACAAGGTAACAAGCAAAGCGTCATCAAACAGACGCACAGCTCGTTCGCACCCCCCTCCCCTGAGACAGTCACCTGCTCACTAGTTTGGAAACCAAGAAGGAACAACGCTGGTTTTCTGTGGGGAGCTCCGTTGGCTCCCTGAATCTAGATACCCAAAAATAAGTAAAAGACGGACTTACCCCGGTGGTGGCCGCACCACGTGCTTCATGACGAAGGGGACAACTGGCTGCAACCAACAGCCCAAGGTCACACAAAACCGCCGATGGCCTGGAAAGTTCAAGAGGTAACAGACGGCCAGGACCCTCTACAACCTCCAAAACCCCTGTGCCTGAATGTCAGCCCAAGACATGTTCCTCAACACAGCAGTACGAGCCACAAACTTCCGAAAATCATGGGCATACGGCTAGACTGCAGGCTGGCTAGAATTAATAACCCTGCGGAGGACCTGAGAGACCCAAGCCCTGAAACAGGGAACGAGGTATATCTGATCAACTCAAAGCGTAGCCCCGGACACAGAACCCGAGGAGAGCAGGAAACAGCGTAAAGCCACAACCAGACACCATGATATACCCCCAGCCTGACCAACCAAGCATCAATAACTCATGGAAACCCACCAAAAAAGCCAGCCGTCTCATTCTTCACCAAAAAAGAAGACGGCTGCAAATGACCAAAACGGCCACCAGGACCGAAAGAGCAGAAACCGCTGCGCCAGAGGCGCAGGAGTGAGCATGAAGCTCACCGACCCGACCCTCAGAGGCGAAAGTCAAATAAAACAAAGCCTTTTGAAAACAATCTTGGACCGAAGGTGCCACAACAAACCGAGGAGAAGAGGAAGACTGCAGCACCCGATCCAAAGACCAGACCTGCTCAGGCAGTGCACGAGCAGGCCCGAGGTGGAAAAATGCACGAGAAAGCTTATGGAACAAAGCCAAAGTGACATCCACCCCGAATGCAAGCTAGAGCGGCTCTGCCAGTGCAGCACGATAAGTATGCAGCATAAGGTGTCAGTCCTGAAAGAACCAAGAAAGGAAAGACAAAATACGAACAGAAACAGAAGATAACCTACGACGAGAAAGGAAGTGTTGAAAAGAACGCCAAGACATTTCATACTGTCGCTGAGAAGACCCCAGGTGGGACACCATGAGAGAAGGCCACTTGATCACCATACAAGTGGTAACACATACGGGTCAAAAATACCAGATGCGTAGAGCAGATCGAACCAGCAAGGTACCTCACTGGCCCGATCTCCTGAAAGAAGCGGAACTGAGGAAAAATGACCCGGGTTCGGACACTGAGC
This sequence comes from Procambarus clarkii, assembly GCF_040958095.1. Classification (NCBI taxonomy): domain Eukaryota; kingdom Metazoa; phylum Arthropoda; class Malacostraca; order Decapoda; family Cambaridae; genus Procambarus; species Procambarus clarkii. The sequence continues at coordinate 26,309,064 of NC_091218.1, read as the reverse complement.
AAGCAGCACCTGAAACCAAGGTAGGCTGGCCACCATGGGGCCAGAAGGAGAACCCTGTCCCCCACTAGATCTCCAGCTGAGCCAGAACCCGAAGCAACAGCTGGAGTGCGAGGGGGGGGGGGGAGAACAGATAACCCCCACCAGTCCCTCCACAAAGTGTCGACCGCGACGGCTTCTGCAATCAGGGAAGAACTCCACATACACTGGGAAACGCCATGACCATGCCAACATGGAGAGGTCCACCGCCAAGGGCCCGAACGTCCAGCAACGGAAGGAGTCGGCCTCAAACGTTCATTCCATAGACAAAGGAATGAACTGAGGCTGTCCACCAGGATGTTGGACACGCCCTTGAAGTGAACCAAACAGAGAGCAAAACCTCAAGAACTCGGCAGAAGAGCCAATCGAAGCGACAAGCCCCAAAGAGCCAAGAACCAAAGAGACCCGAACCCCCACAATTCAGGTGATGAACCATCGTGCCTCTGAGGCCTCACTGGCAAGAAGGCTCTTGGCGCGCCTCCGAAGGCCCTCGCTGGCAAGAAGGCTCTTGGCGCGCCTCCGAAGGCCCTCGCTGGCAAGAAGGCTCTTGGCGCGCCTCCGAAGGCCCTCGCTGGCAAGAAGGCTCTTGGCGCGCCTCCGAAGGCCCTCGCTGGCAAGAAGGCTCTTGGCGCGCCTCCGAAGGCCCTCGCTGGCAAGAAGGCTCTTGGCGCGCCTCCGAAGGCCCTCACTGGCAAGAAGGCTCTTGGCGCGCCTCCGAAGGCCCTCACTGGCAAGAAGGCTCTTGGGGCGCCTCTGAAGGCCCTCACTGGCAAGAAGGCTCTTGGGGCGCCTCCGAAGGCCCTCACTGGCAAGAAGGCTCTTGGCGCTCCTCCGAAGGCCCTCACTGGCTGAAGGCTCTTGGTGCGCCTCCGAAGCCTCACTGGCTGAAGGCGCTTGGCGTGCCTGAAGTTTCATAGCTGCTACTTACAGTTAGTTTGCCTGCTTATGACAGGGTTTACTGGCTTAGCTGGCCCCAGTGTCTGGGGCTTATTCACTCTCCAGGCCCTGGGAAAACCCATGTGGGCTCAGTCATACCATGGATACTTTCTTCCTGAGCCCACGCTCGCCTTGTACAAATTTGCAGGTTGTTCAGTGCCACTGCCTCAGGGTGGTGATCATCCATACTGCCTGCGCTCTACCACCATTTGGGTCGTAAACATCTATGACTCTGAATCTCTTGCAATTGGCCAGGTTGGTTGCCCATTTGGAAGCTCCGAAGCTGCCCTTCTTAGGTTTTATTGACAGTTGTTTTGGCCTTGGTTCACTCTGCACATTCTCTTCCTTCCCAGATGGGCGTGGTTCATCCTGCTCTCCCTGCCTGCTCTCGGCTCCCAAACGTCTGAGGGTTTTGGAGTTAAGGCAAGGGGTTTAGCTTGGGGTGAGGCTCGGGTGGCTTTGGAGGTGCCAGCAGTCCCCCAGCAGACTCCCTTCTTCGAAGCCTTTTCCTTGGACTCCGCTCTTCCTTCTGGAGTGGTAGGCGTGGATGAAGGCTCCACCCCAGGGCCTTTGTCGATGGTTTCTAGGGCTCAGGGGGAGTCTGCATGGAGCTCTTGGGTTCCTTTTGACCCCGCTTGGGACCCTTGTGCTCTCTGTGCAGGGAATTCTTCAGCAGGGGGAGGGATTTTCATACCCCCTCCATTCCTTTTCGAGACCGAGTTGGGTGGGGCTCTCCCCACACCCCCCCCACCCCTGTACTTTCGCGAAAGTACAGTATTGTTAATACTGTACTTTCGCGTTTTGGGTGAGCGAGCATCACGCCACCCTAAAGTAATCTGGGCATTCCCTGTGAGCGCCCGGTAATACTGAAATGTATATACTCTTTTCACTGTGGTCACCTCAATTCTCTTTCTAGGCGTTTGATTTTGGTATCAATGTATTCGCAATAGAATTCCCTACAGGAGTATATGCATGTAATGTTCTAAACTGCAGAACATTCCGCACGTTGGCAAACAATCCACGAATAGCCGGAATGTTCTCACGTTGTGGATGCGAGGGGAGGCAGAAGCGGTCAGTAGAATGGGACGATAACAATGGGCCTACCTCATGGGTCGTGCTGGGTCCGTGCCACATGGCCCCTCTCGGAAAATGGGAACACATTGGCGCTAATTTTGAAACCAGTCCCCAAAAAAACCAGCGTTAAATGCAATGAAATGCCATTTTCTGGGTGAGTCCCGGAGGCTCCCTGGAGCTATCCCAGGCTGATATGCTAATGTCAGACTTTGGCATCAGTCATGTGTATGGAGTTCTTAAGCCTACTGGGGACCGCGGCCAGAACTGGGCCCCCTCAGAGAGGCAAGGGGAGCGATGGCCTATAGAAGCCCCCATATGGTTGGAAGCATTCCATGTCTGCCATCGACCGGAACAGGCACCCAGAAAGGTAAGTGCCTCAAAACAAACCCCTATTCTGGTTAAAATTGCTACCAAAAGCCGAACTAGTGGATAGAACTCCCCAAAAGAAAACAAGCAAACTAGTGTGACGTCACACGCCGCAGTGCCACTGTCTGTGCAGCTCCCCCCTCCCCGGGAGGGGGAAGGGGGGAGCCCCAGACCCTCCACGCCAGCTACCCACACCTCAGTTCTTGAGGCTGGATGTCTAAAACGCGAAAAAAACGCCGACCAGAGAGAGGGATGCCGGGGAGCCTCTGGGACTCGCCCAGAAAATGGCGTTTCATTACATTCAACGCTGGTTTTCTGGGGGGAGCCCCGTCGGCTCCTCGGAGCTAACTACCCACAGACGGAAAAAAGAGGGACTTACCCGGGAGGCGGTCGTCGCTCACTCTCAACTCGAAGTCGAGAAAGCTGGCTGCAACCGCCGACCCAAAGCAACACAGGCCAGACGGGGCCCAGGGACATTCACAAGGTAATGAGCAGCCAGGACCCTGTTCGACCGCCAAAATCCCCCCGCCCGAATATCAGACCAAGACATATTCCCAAAGATGGCAGCAAGAGCCGCGAACTTACGAACGTCATGGGCACGGGGATAGACCGCAGGCTGGCTGGACTTAACCCTGCGGACTGACCTGGGAGACCCGAACCCGCGAACAAGGAAGAAGGTAAACTGGATCAACCCACAGCGCGTCCCCGGACACAGTAGCCGTGGCGCGCAAATAACGGCGAAGCGCCACAATCGGACACAAAACATGATGCACCCCCGGCCTGACCAACCAAGCATCAACCACCCATGGACCCCTCCGGAACGCAGAATTCTCATTCTTCGCCAGAAAAGAAGGAGACGGCTGCAAGCGAACAAAACAATCACCACGACCAAAAGAGCAGAAACCCCTGCGCCGGAGGAGAGCATGAAGCTCCCCTACCCAACCCCCTAGAGGCCAAAGCCAACAAGAAAAGTGCCTTGGAAAAACAATCCTGGACCGAACGGGCCACAACGAAACGAGGAGACTGAAAGGAAAGCGAGCACTCTGTCCAAGGGCCAGGACGGCTCAGGCGACGCATGAGTAGGCCGGAGGTGAAACAATGCACGAGACAGCTTGCGAAACGGCGCAGACGTAACATCGATACCGAAGGCAAGCTGAAGCGGCTCCGCCAGTGCCGCACAATACGAGGCGAACAGTGTTAGGCATAAGATGACGGTCCTGAAACAACCACGAGAGGAAGGACAAGACCATCCGAACAGACAAGGAACTAACACAACGAAGACGCAAAAAGAAACAGAAGGACCGCCAGGAAACTTCATACTGCCTCCGAGAAGAAGCCCTCAGGTGGGACACCAACAAGGAGGCCACCTGATCACCATAGAGATGATGATAGACTCGAGTCAAAAAACCCATACGCGAAGACTCGAGGAGAAGATCGAACCAGCCACGTGACGTACCGGATCCTGATCTGCTGAGAGAGGCGGATCCGCGGGAAAACCCTCGGGTTCGGACACCGAGCAACCAGCGCCTGAAACCAAGGCTGGGCCGGCCACCAAGGGGCCAGAAGGACAACTCTTCCCTGGTAAGTCTAAGCGAGTCAGGACCTGGAGCAATGGCCAAACTGGGGGAAAAGAGATACAGGAACCCCCACCTCGACCAGTCTAGCCGAAAGGAATCGACCCTGACGGCCTCGCGATCGAGGAAGGGTGCCGCATAAACGGGAAGACGCCTGCGACCACGCCGACGCGAAGAGGTCCACTTTGGGGCGCCCGAATGTCTGGCAAAGCCAATGGAAGGACTCGTCGTCGACCGTCCACTCCAGTGGAGAGGGGAACGAAGCGAGACAGGGCGTCGGCCAAGACGTTGGACACGCCCCGTACGTGAACCGCCAGGAGAGTCAAACCCCGAGAACTCAGCAGACGAGTCACCCGAAGCGACCAACCCCAAAGAGACAAGGACCACATCGAACTCCCTCGGTTCAGGCAATGAACCACGGGAGATCAGTCCGAATGGAGCCGAATCGTCAATCCGGGGGCCACCCGAATCCTCCCCAGAGCAAATAACACTGCCGCGAACTCCCGCACCATGCTGTGAGCTCGACGGAAGGACGGATCCCAACGCCCCTGGCCGGCCTAGTGAGTACTGGTCACAAAACCCCAGCCGAGAGACGTCGCATCCGTGTACACATCGAGCGAGGGTTCGGGTAGGCGCCAAGGCACTGAACCCCGAAAAACCCGAAGAGGAAGCCGGTGACGCAGCAACCGACGCAAGTCCCCCGGGGGGTCGAACTCTGCTGATTGCGAGAGAGGAGGAAGGGGGGACCCCGAAGGAACCAGAACAGCCGACTGAAGCCAAACCCAACCCGGCGGGTAGACCACCATCGCGAAGTTCAGGCTCCCGCACAGCCTTTCGAGCAACCGCCGGGTGACCCGAGGGCCCACCAGAAACAGACAAAGGCAGGACCGCAGCCGCAGGAGAGACTCCGGAGGGAGAGACAAGGAGGCGGTTCGAGAGTCCCAAACGAGACCCAGCCAAGTTTGAACCTGAGAGGGAACCAGATGGGACTTCCTCCAGTTCACCAAGAACCCGAAGAGCTGGGAAAGAACCAAATCCCTGGCTAGCAAGCAAGCTGACCGGCTGGGAGCCCAAACCAGCCAGTTGTCGAGGTAGGCCAACACCCGAACACCTAGGAGACGCAAACGAGCCACCACAACCCGTGTAAGGCGAGTGAACACGCGAGGTGCCAGGTTCAACTCGAACGGGAGACAACGAAAGCGTTAACTCAGACGCCCCACAACAAAACCGAGCCAGTTCCTGAACTATGGATGAATCGGGACATGCCAATAAGCGTCCTGAAGGTCCAGGGACACCATCCAAGCGCCCGGCTCCAAGAGGAGCCGAACCTGAGACAGCGTAGTCATCCGAAAGGAGGGGCAATGAACCCAGGACTTCAGACGGGACAAGTCCAGAATGAACTGCAGGACCGCGTAGTCCCTTTTCGGAACCGGAAACAGACGGGAAACCCATCTGAGGGACTACGTCATTTCGACGACGCCCAAGCGTACCCACTCCAAGACGACTCGACAGAGTGCAGGGAAAGAAACCTGCCCTGCCAGCCCCGACCCCCCCCCAAGGGGGGAGGGGCCACCCAACGCCACCATAGGCCACAAGACACGACCCGAAAGGCTCACGAATCGTGGGACCAGGCGCGGGCGAACAGTGCAAGCCGCCCCCCATCGCCCCGTCAATGGGGCAAACCACGAAAGGGCCGGCGACCCTTACGAGACCCAGAACCCCGCCGACACCGGAGCCAGAGCACACGACCTTCGCCTATAGCATCAGCCTCAAGAACTGAGGTGTGGGTAGCCGGCGTGGAGGGTCTGGGGCTGCCCCTTCCCCCCTCCCGGGAAGGGGGGAGCTGCGCAGACAGCGGCGCGGTGGCGTGTGACGTCACACTAGTTTGCTTGTTTTCTTTTGGGGAGTTCTATCCACTAGTTCGGCTTTTGGTAGCAATTTTAACCAGAATAGGGGTTTGTTTTGAGGCACTTACCTTTCTGGGTGCCTGTTCCGGTCGATGGCAGACATGGAATGCTTCCAACCATATGGGGGCTTCTATAGGCCATCGCTCCCCTTGCCTCTCTGAGGGGGCCCAGTTCTGGCCGTGGTCCCCAGTAGGCTTAAGAACTCCATACACATGACTGATGCCAAAGTCTGACATTAGCATATCAGCCTGGGATAGCTCCGGGGAGCTGACGGGGCTCCCTCCAGAAAATCAAATGAAAACCAGATTTTTACCAAATATTTTAATTGTGGATGCTGAAATGCGTCTCGCACGTATATTCATATAATAAAGTGTGGTAGGACTGTGGTGCCAGTTTCTTTGTCGGTAGCGTCCCTGACCAGAACTTCATCTGGTCAGCACTGTGTTTGCTCTGCATGGAGGGCAATTGGGGGGAAGGGGGGGGGGCCTGGCTCTTTTTGCCCACACCTCATCCCATACTTAGTCGGCTTTTTCAGGTCGTTTCTTCGACCGGGGGGGGGGGGGTCAGGTCTGGTGGGGCAGGCCTCTTCCCCATCCATGTCAGGTCATCTCGGAGTGGGTTCATTTGGACGTGGTCGACGGACCGTGTTTCTCAAGCGGGTTTCTCGCCAGTTTTCAGTTCCGATATAAGACTGGATTTCCAGTACATTCTAGAATTTTCAAGGAAGACACCAGTTACGAGAGAGAATCGCCACCTACAAAATTCTCAAAAAGGAATTGACAGGGGGTTGGATAAAGACCAACTATTTAGCATGGGTGGAAGGGGACACAGGGTGGAAACTTTGTACTCAAATGAGCCACAGAGCCTCATAAAATAATTTTTTCAGTGTTATAGTAGATAAATGGAATGCACAAGAAGGTTATGTGGTGGAGGCAGACTCCATTCACAGTTTCAAATATAGATATGATAGAGCCCAATAGGCTCAGGAACCTGTACCCCAGCTGATTAATGGTTGAGAGGTGGGTCAAAAGAACAGAAGCTCAATCCCCTGCAAGCACAACTAGGTGGGTACAACTAGTCGAGTGCCAAACCACGGTTGTGTACTGTTACTGCATGCCACAATTTGCGATCATAACCAGCATTGGATTCACAGATATCTGAACCTTGTACAAAGTCTTAGTAGCAGTCAGGATCATCTATGACACTATCATTGCTAAATAATTACTGTTACAGTAATTATGGCTTCATCATTATTCAATAATGATGTGAGCATGTGCTACATGGCAATACTGCGAGCTGCTTCATGTGCTATACATGGTCTCTTATCTCAGTACTGAGCCCTCTCACCCAGAAGGGGTACCCACAATTTTTGATATGGCATCTATTTACTGGAGGCCTCAGGAAGTGGATTCGAGCCTCATATACCCATGGTAGCTTTAAATCTTATGCTACACCTGAAATTACCCCCGATTGATGTGTTCATCACCAATGAAACAACCCTGGTTGATATGCGCAGTTGAAGGGATAAACTGGCACAGCTGCTTTTTGTTTACACAAGCTCAAAATTAATTGTAATATTCTTGTTGGTCAAGTTTCATGTTTAGCGTGACATTCCCATTTTTTTGTGAAGGGGCATTAGACCACCGAGGTAGCATTTTGTCCCTTCCAAGTCCTTGGTATAGGTGTGAGTGGTACTAGGTCCTTTTACCCATATCAGTTTTTATATGCATTATGGATCCTAGGTATTGATTTTTGTCGCCCATAGTAATTCTTTCTTTACAGTTTGTTTTGTACAGTTTTGTGTTGTTTTGGGTTAAGCAGTTCATCTATTGAACCACCTTTTTGAGCAAGCTAGGGTAGCCATTAAGAGGAGGGCCAGGAATAGTGTGTTATATATAATGAAAAGCATTTTTTCTGGACATTAGCCACAGTGGCTTCCACATCCCATTCATTTCTGTCTATTTTCCACGGGACAACCAGTTGCACTGGGGCGAGAGAGAGAGAGGGGGTGGGTTACCAAATTGGGTCCGCTGAATCAAGTCTGTCAAATACTTGATGTTTAATTGCCTGCCTTCATAAGAACACGAATAATCACCCTTTGGCAAAAAGTAACAAGACATCCATTCCAGAGAGCCCACATCCTTGACAACCTCCCAATAGACCCAGAAAAATGGGTCCTCCCCTGACCCAATCTCCACTTCATGCAAAAAACACAAATAATAATGCACTACAAAAACATCTTTATATCAAGCTGTGTAGAAAGCCTGATGGTTGAGGGTGATTAGCTCCACCTTGGTGAAGCTAATTTCAACATCCAAAAACCAGAACAGCTACAGCTGGCCAACACCAATGGTCTTCATCAGCCAGACCAGCTAAAATACTAACAAATCTGCACCACACATTTACAACACAGCAACAACATCTACCAAACCAAAGTAGACAGGCCACTGCACTTTTCATCCCACTCATACTTCATCCTCATCCTATTTCATGATTTCTAGTACTCATTCCTCTCCCTCCTTTTCTTACCAAATCCTTTGATCACCGAATTGAATCAACTTCCCCTGCCCTAAAAGCCAGAGTAATTCCATTCACCTTGGCTGTAGGAACTAATAAACTTTCCTTATTAAGACTTCATGGCTCAGTCGATAGAGCTTCGGCCTCACACGTGTGGGGTCCACAGTTCGAGGCTTCTACAGCCCAGGTAAATGGAATGTTTACTTCCACGGGAGTGTGGATGACAATTTATATCCAAGAGAGTAAGGTAAAGAAGCCACTGAGGGGAAGACCTAAAGAAGAGGTGGGTTATAATATTCAACACTTTTTATGTATCTTTGTGTAGAAAACTCATTGGCTCTTGACAATGAACAACAATTGGATTTAAATGTCAAATAAACCAAAATAAAATAGCCATTCATATAATTTGACATTAAAATAATCTTGCTCTCGACACTTATTTTCAGATATATCCAAGAAATAAGATTCAAATACAAAATTTTGACACATCTTCCTTATATTTGGTGTGTGTACTGTACCTGGGCTCTCGAGTTATATGGTGCAGTACTGTGTTATGCTGTATGGTGTAAGTATAGTGTAGTGCAGAGTCTGAGTGCACGAGTCAGTACTAGCAAGTGTAACTGTGTTATTTAACTGGCCTACTAAATATAATTTATCCTCCAGCATAATACTGAAAATATAAATATTTTACCTGCATCTCCATTGCAACCTTGATAAAATGCTTGTTAACATGCGACATTAGGTCATTATAGAGTGCTTCAGAATGTTGTTGACACACACACTTGTATGCTGCAGAATACATGGGCTCAAATTCAATAACCTGCCCAGTGTGGTATGGAGGCGGAGGTCCTTGTAATAGTCGGTCAACCGCCGCTTGTAACTGCGGCCAGTAGGTGTTTCTGTAGTCTTCAATTGTCATGCATGTCATTGCTATGTGAACAGAAAACATCATGGATTAGAATATAATATATGCCACTGAATAGCTGTGAAACAATCAAGTGTATAATAATCAAAATTACACTAATATAAATTTTGGTAATTGGTGACATCTTTTTTATACAACAATACTGCATTAATACTGTAATAATAATATATAAATACAAATACTGTACAGTAATAAAAATAATTATAATTACAAAAATAAAAATTTAACAATTGATTATAATATAAAATAATATATGTATATAGTGGTACCTCGGAATACGAGTGTCCCTGAATACGAGTTTTTCGGAATACGAGCAGGATTTGCTAGGAAAATGTGACAAGGCGAGGGTTACCTCGGAACAAGAGTTCGTTGATACGCGTACAGGCCGACCTAGCGCGTGGTGGTACGGCGATCGTCGCCCCTCCGTCCCTCAGTTTACCAGTGCCTCGCACCCAGTGGCTATTCCACGTCAATTCTTCACCCGGATTTTCAGCGTTTTGTAGGATTTTTGGTCATTTGACCATAAAAGTTGTTATTATATATTTCACCATGGGTCCCAAGAAAGCCAGGGGTGACAATAGAGGAGAATGAGGTGAGGATGACAATAGAGGAGAAACAAGAGATCATTCAGAAGCATGAAAATGGTACATGTGTTACTGAACTTTGTAGGCAGTACAACAAAGCCACGTCAACAATATGCACTATACTTAAGAAAAAGGACATTATGAGAGCTAAAGTGGCAAAAGGCTTAAGAACAATGAAGAAACAAAGACCACAAATACTTGAAGTGGAAAAGTTGTTATTAATTTGGATACACGACAAGGAGTTAAGGGGTGATAGTGTTTCGGAGGCCATCATTTGTGAGAAAGCCAGGGTATTGCACGAAGACCTTGTAAAGAAAACCTGCAACGAGTGATGCAGATACGAAAGAGTTTAAGGCAAGCAGGGGCTGGTTTGAAAAATTTAGAAAAAGAAGTGGTATCCATAGTGTTGCCAGGCATGGGGAGGCAGCCAGCTCAGACAAACCAGCCGTTGAACGATTTATTGAAGAATTTAAAGAGTTTGCAGAGGCCGAGGAATACCTACCGAAACAAGTGTTTAATTGTGATGAAACAGGACTGTTCTGGAAAAGATTGCCTAAGAGGACTACATTACCAAGGAGGAAAAATCCTTGCCCGGACACAAGCCTATGAAAGATAGGTTTACGCTTGTGCTGTGTTCAAATGAGAGTGGCGATTTGAAAATTAAACCCTTGCTAATGTATCATTCTGAAAATCCAAGGGTTTTCAAACAGTATAAAGTGCAGAAAACCCAAATGTGTGTAATGTGGAAGGCTAATAAAAAGGCATGGGCGACTAGGATTTTCTTTTCGGAGTGGGTGAATGAAGTGGTGTGCCCTGCCATAGAAAAATATCTGCAGGAGAAACATTTGCCACTCAAGGCCCTGCTTCTCCTCGACAATGCTCCTGCTCATCCTCCAGGATTGGAAGATGAATTGATGCACAGATACAGTAAATTTCTCACAATAAAGTTCCTTCCTCCTAACACCACTCCTCTAATTCAGCCTATGAACCAGAAAATCATAGCGAATTTTAAGAAACTGTAAGAAAGGGCACTTTTCCGGAAATGTTTAGAAGTGACTGAAGCCACAAACCTCAAAGAGTTCTGGAAAGACTATTTTAACATTTGTAGTTCTTTAAAACTCATTGACAAAGCCTGGCAAGAAGTGACTCAAAGAACCCTGATCTCTGGCTGGAGAAAATTGTGGCCTGAATGTGTGACAGAACTAGACTTTGAGGGGTTTGAGCCTGTAAATGATGTGCCTATTGTTGAGAAAATTGTTACTCTGGGCCGGCAAATGGGCTTGAAATTGGATGGTGATGATGTGGAGGAGTTGGTGGAAGAACACAACGAAGAACTGACCACCGAAGAACGCCAAGCTCTTTAAAAGGAACAGCAAGACGACCCAGCTGATGATGTTTCTCCAGTGGAGGAGGATGAGGCAGTAGCGAATGTCCCTTCTGCAGAAATTAAGGTGTGTCAGATGTGGAAAGAGATGCAAACTTTTATCGAAAAGACTCGCCCAGAGAAGGCTGTAGTAGGCCGTTGCCTTAACCCTTAAAGTGCGCATCACGTCATATGACGTGTTGGAAGTTGTTCCAGTCAACTGCGCATCACGTCATATGACGTGTTGGAGTACTACGCAAGATTTAAACGGCCCGCGGATACACGGGGTTCACCACACCTTCATCAGGGCTCTTGTAAACAGACGCCATTTTTAAAAAAAATCGTGGGCCAAACTCCCGGGTGTTATTGGCCTCAGTATTGAGTGAGCAACCAAGCCTGACGCACACAGCATGAGCTAACAGCACTGCTGTTCAACTTGTGACCACAGCATCGCCTAAAAATGCCAAAATATACTTGTTCATGCTATTATGTAGCGATGATATTATTACAGAAGACCCCTGACTGATAAAACTGACCAGGGTTTTGATAATAGCAGGATTGTGGTGATATTTAGCGCTGTGCGCCATGGAGGTAGGAGTAATGCTGTGGGATGGAGGGTGGTGGCGATGTCTTCTGACTGTGTGTGGCCACCTTTTATTGACTGCACTCACCATACCAACTTAGTGGTTCGCTATGGTGAACACAAATGTAGATACTTATATATAACGTCTGTATATAGTGAATTATAGCAAAAACAGTATTGTGGGAGGAGAATGTGGGCGAGTCAGATGACTTGAGGGAGGGCGTGAGTGGCTGGCTGGTACACGGCGGTCACTCCTCGTTACTTTTTGACTCATAATAGCTACTTAGTGGTTTGTTATAGTGAACAAAACATGCAGATATTTATATATAACCTGTGCTTATAGTGTAATAACCAACAAAGTATTTGTTCACCGATTGATGAACATAATTGAATCAACAATATGCACACCATATTTTTGAGTACAGCAATGATTCACTCATTTTATTGTATATAAATATATCACACTACACACTATTGAAAAATATTACAGCAAAAAAACTATGAAAAATCAATCAGAGACATTGAAATAATTAAGCAATTATCTTTGTGGCAACTCCGGCCTGACAGCTGGCGAGCAACAGACCGCCTGGGACGCACGCTGAGTCAGCGCCTATTTTTTGCCAGACTTCCCCGCCCTATAGCGGGCAATATATGCCACTTACGATTTTTTTATTATTTTTCCCGTGATCAGTGAACACAAATTAACAGGTTAGGAAGAAAAAATAATTTTTTTTTTTTTTTTCAAAATTACATGCGCCTGTGGGGAAGAAAGGATATTATACCCCTAGCATGTTAAGGGTTAATCTCTTCAATGACAATGTGATGCCTTACTACAGAGAGAGCTTGCAGAGAAGGGAAAAACAAGCTTCCATGAACAGATTTGTTGAGAAAATCGAGCAGTGAGCCACAACCAGGACCTAGTGGTACTCAGGCAAGTAAGTAAGTAATTATCAAAAGAAGGCACCAAACCGGGAAGGCTATGTAGCACCATCAAATACGCAAAATAATCAGAGGGCGCTAAATATCACCAAGGATGCCAATACGAGAACAAAAACGCATAAGGCGAACGATATCAAAAGTATCCGAGTCACCAAGAATTCTATCGAGGGACAGGTGACCGCGAGGGGCGGTCGGAAAGCAAGACACACGCTCGTCCTGGAAGTCAGGACATTCAAGAAGGACATGCACGACCGTAAGAGGGACAATGCAACTAGGACAATAAGGAGCAGGGCGGCGCTCCATCAAGTGACCATGGGTTAAGCGAGTATGGCCAATACGCAACCTCGCTAGAGCTGTTTCCCACCGCCGGTTACGGTGGAAGGAGGACGGCCACGAGGAAACACAACATTTAAGAGTACGTAGCTTGTTACCAGTAACAGACAACCAAGAAGCCTGCCAACGGGTAAGGACTGAGGAATGGATAACCGGGTAAAAGTCGGAATACGGAATGCCTTTACGAGAGATGGGACAAGAGCGGACAGCTTCCTTAGCGGCAGCATCCGCACGCTCATTTAAAGACACGCCAATATGGCTGGGAACCCAACAAAACTCAACCGACTTAAATTTACTGTGAACGAGAAACAGCCAATGCTGGATCTCGACAACTACCGGATGAACTGGATTAAAGCACCCGAGAGCCTTCAGGGCACTACGAGAGTCAACAACAACCACAAAGGAAGACTGACAACGAGAAAGCAGGAGACGAAGAGCATAGAGAATAGCATAAAGTTCCGCTGTAAAGATGCTAGTCTCCGGAGGCAAGCGACACATATAAGTGCGATCAGGAAAAACAACAGAGTAGCCAACACCGTCCGCTGACTTAGACCCATCGGTGAAGACAGAAACGGAGTGGGAGTGAGAAGAAAAGTGCTCGAGGAAAAGGCATTTTAGAACTGTAGGAGGGGTAAAAGCTTTAGTGATACGAGTCAAGGATGTACAAAACCGCGGAAGAGGGACCCTCCACGGGGGCAAAGAAGGAACAACACGAGGAGAAACATCAGAAATACGAACGGAGAGAGAATCCTGCAGGCGAGATAACCGGACAGAAAGAGGGAGGTGGTGAAGAGGAACAGGAACCGCAGGAGGGGTAAAAGTTAAAGCACGACAGAGACGAGAGGAAGGATGTTGCAAGGACCGCGCAAGATAGCGAAGACAGTAGCGATCACGGCGGTCCTGGAGAGACAGGAAGCCAGTGTCAACATACAAGCTAAGGACGGGAGTCGAACAAAAGGCACCAGAACTGAGGCGCAACCCAGTATGGTGCAAAGCATCAAGACGGCGAAGAGTAGAAGGAGAAGCAGACGAGTAAGCAGGGCAACCATAATCGAGCTTAGACAGGACGAGAGAGGAATGTAAAGCAAGGAGAGTGCGCCTATCTGCCCCCCAAGAAGTATGGGACAAGACCCGAAGGAGGGTAAGGGACTTAGAGCACTCAACACGGAGGTAAGAGATATGGGGAGACCAAGACAAACGAGTGTCAAGGAATAACCCCAAAAGCTTCGTGGAATCTTTGTATTCAAGGGGATGACCATAAAGTGACAAAGAGGGACGAAGAACAACCCGTTTCCGCGTAAAAGTCATGGCACAAGTCTTAGAAGTAGAGAACTTGAAGCCATGACCTGTGGCCCAAGACGACACGGCATCAATCGCAAGTTGAAGCCGGCGTTGAAGGAGAGGCGAATCATCACCCTGACAACAAAGGGTAAGATCATCGACATAGAGAGCGGAGAAGACACCAGAAGGAAGAGAGGAAAGAAGACCATTGAGGGCAACCAGAAAAAGAGTAGTGCTCAGAACACTACCCTGGGGCACACCTTCGTATTGCTGAAAAGGGGGAGAGAGAGCGGTACCAAGGCGCACCCGAAAGGAACGACGAGAGAGGAAGCTGCGGAGAAAGAGAGGGAGATGACCACGAAGGCCAAAAGAATGAAGTTGAGATAGGATATGATAACGCCAAGTGGTGTCGTAAGCCTTTTCTAGGTCAAAAAGGACGGCAACAACGGAGGTCTTCGCAGCAAAAGCAGTACGTATATAGACCTCCAAGTTCACCAGGACATCTGTCGTGCTGCGGCACTTGCGGAAACCAAATTGAGAAGGGGAGAGGAGGTGATGGTGTTCCAGGAACCACATCAGACGAACGTTAACCATACGTTCAAAGAGTTTGCAGACACAACTTGTGAGAGCAATAGGGCGAAAGTCCTTAGGGGAAGTACCCAGAGACCCTGGTTTGCGAACAGGGAGGACAACGGCATCGAGCCAGTCCTCAGGGACTGACGACGACTCTCAGATCCGATTATACAGACTCAGTAAATACTGAGACGTGCTCGGAGGGAGATGGCGAAGCATCTCATAATGAATACCATCGGAGCCCGCCGCCGTAGAACCGCAGAGGGCCAGGGCAGAACGAAGTTCAGAGAGAGAGAAGGGATCATTATAGGGAAGCTGAAGATGAGTGCAGAAATCTAAAGGACGAGACTCAAGGACAGGTTTACGAAGAAGGAAAGATTGGGGAAGATGAAGACCAGAGCTAACAGAAGAAAAGTGGGAACCCAGTTCGGAAGCGACCTGCAACGGGTCCGCCACAAGAGTATCATGGAGGTGAAGGACCGGTGAAACATCGGGAACGAACTTACCCGCTATCTTCCGGATACGCTTCCAGATCTGGGCCAGAGGGGTTTCGGACGTAATTGTCGAGACATAAGATGCCCAACATTCACGTTTAGCCGTACGGATGGCCCTACGGGCCACCGCACTCGCTTTCCGAAAGAAAAGAAAAGAATCGGTCGTCTGCCTACGGCGGTGCTTCTTCCAGGCTGCACGCTTACAGCGGACAGCCCGAGCACAGTCCGCATTCCACCAGGGAACGCACTTCCGTGGACCCCGAGAGGAAGAGCGAGGAATAGAGCGGAGGGCAGCGTCGAAGACAGTGTCATGAAAAAGGAGGAGAGCGCGAGAGAGGGGCAGAAGGGAGAGGTCAGAGAGAGTAGCACTGAGGGAAAACAGGGTCCAGTCCGCCTTAGCAAACTGCCACCTAGGGAAAGAGAGGGAAGGGCGAAAAGAGAAAAAGGAAACAAGGATGGGGAAATGATCACTTCCATGGAGGTCATCAAGAACCTGCCATGTGAAATCTAAGTAAAGAGAAGAAGAGCAGAGAGAAAGATCAAGACAAGAAAGGGTGCGAGTTCGAGAGTCCAAATGAGTGGGCTCACCAGAATTCAGAAGAGACAGGGAAGAAGAGAGGAGAAACGGCTCAAGGAGGCGACCCCGGGTATTCGTCAGAACGTCACCCCAAAGAGAATGACGACAATTGAAGTCACCCAGCAGGAGCACAGGCTCCGGCAAGGAGTCTAGGAGGTGTTTCAAATCAGGAAGAGAGAGCGGGACACTCGGGGGGAGATAAATGGAACAAACTGTGTACCATTTCCCCACAAAGATACGAGCAGCAGAACAATGGAGAGGCGAAGGAAAAAGTAAAGGAACAAAGGGAACATCAGCCCGAATCAAGAGAGCAGAAGAATTAGAAGCCCCAGCAATGGCTGGGGGGGGGGGGGAGAGAAAGGAATAGCCACGAAAACGACCAGGACGAGCACCAAGCATCGGCTCCTGGAGACAGACACAAAGGGGCGAAAACCGCGAAACCAGAAGTTGGAGTTCGAGGAAATTGGCGTAATAACCTCGAACGTTCCATTGAAGAATGGACAACGACGAGAAGAGAAAGGACAAAAACAGAGAACAAGGAAGAAACAAAGGCGAAAGACCAACAGAGCACGTTAAAGAATATCAGGGTCGGGATCAGGGTCAGCAAAGTCAGGGTTAGGGGGCATGGGTAAACTGAGCAAAGACGGAGGGAAGGAAACGGGAGAACAGATCAGAGGTGGACGGGCAGGGTCCGGAGGAGGAGGAGGAGGAGGAGGAGGAGGAGGAGGCAACGGAGAGGAGCAGTCAAGGACAGCAGCAGGAAGAGGGGGAGTAGAAAGAGAGGAGCGCACCCCAGCAAGAGCAGCAACCGAAAGGGAAGCAGGGGCCAAAGAAACCTCCATAGCAGGAACAGGGGGCGCAAGCACTGAAACGGGAGTGGAAGGAGCAACAGAGCCAGAAGGAGGAGCTGAGGAAGAAAGCGAAGCCTTCTTACCCGCCGGGGAAGAGGAAGGAGAGGAGCCAGGCTTACGCTTCTGACTTAAAGAGACCGGTGTCCCAGCAACTACGTACCGGGCAACGGATTCCAGTGTCTCAACAGGAGAAGCCGAACGAGAGCACACACGACGGCCGTTAGGAGAGCGATGGACATCCGCCCGCACCGACAGGCGGCGGGGAGAGCCGATAGATGGAGGAAGAGGATGGGAAGGAGGATCGGAGGGGGACGAGGAAGGAGACACAGAAGACACGACAGACCGGGTAGAAGGAAGGGGAACCCCAGACAGAGGACCAGGAGGAGGATCCTTCGGGAGAGAACCCAAAGGGACAGAGGAGGGGGCAGCGGGCGCATCAGGGTCCAAGGCCTGGAAACGGTTGTGAGTCTGAGGAAGGCGGGAAGGACGAGGAGAGGAAGAGCGCAACACGCGAGCATAAGAGATATTAGCATAAGGCGGGAGCCGGCGAACCTGGCGCCTCGCCTCAGGAAAAGATAAACGCTCCCGGTGCTTCAAGTTGAGGACGGCTGCCTCAAGCTTGTAATGGACACACGCACGGGAGAAGGTAGGATGGGCCTCACCGCAGTTGAGGCAACGAGCCTGGGGAGAAGCGCACTCCGACTTAGAGTGACCTTCGCCACCACACAAAGGACAGAGAGAGACAGTCCCGGAGCAGCGGAGGGCACCATGCCCAAACCTCCAGCACTTGTTGCAGAGCCGAGGAGAAGGAATGTACTCCTGGACAGAGCACCTGGCACCAGCAAGAATGACAGAGGGTGGAAGGGTCCTACCATCAAAGGTAATCTTCACAACCCGGAGGGGTTGACGGCGACTACCACGAGGGGGACGAGTAAACGTGTCCACCTGGAGAATAGAATGGCCCTGGGCAGCGAGGATATGTCGAATATCGTCGTGGCAGTCGCGTAGGTCCCGAACACCGGTCGCAACATGGGGCGGGAGCAAAATAGTGCCAACACTGGCATTCAACTGGACGTTCTTCGAGACCCGAACGGGGGTCTCGCCAAGGCAGGATAAGGCAGCCAAGCGGGAAGCAGCATCCTGAGAAGGAGCAGCAACGACACGCGTACCGAGACGAGTGGGGTTAAAAGTAATGGAGGCATCCACGGAATCAATGAGATGTCGATGAAGGGAGAAATCGTCAGGAGGCGCAGAATCAAGAGGGAGGAGATCAAAATATTTGGCCCACGAAGCGGGACCAAACAAGGCTTGATAGGTAGCAGAACTGGAAGGAATCGAGCGAGGGCGGCCGTGACGAGAACGGCGGTGAGAACCCCCAGAGAGAGAGGGGTTAAAAGGCGCAGTAGTAACAACTAGAGAAGGAGCCGCGCCAGGGGACGAGGTAGTCACCACTGGGGGCTTGGGGCTCGACCCAACCACAGAGGAGGGAGGGGAGCCAGGGGAAGGAGTCAGAGAGGCCAAAGGAGGAGCAAGGTCGGGGCCCAATGCAGCGGAGGCTACAGAGCCCGGTCTTCCAATACGGACCGACTCGGGGGCTTGGTCGCCCACCCCACGAGCCTGAAAAGGTAAGCCAGAAGCAGCCGAAACAGGGGTTATCATCTTGACGAAATTACGAATTCACTCACGAATGTGCCCCCACACCCACCATGGAGCCACAATTAGAGGCAGGACACCCAACAAGAAGCTATCGCCGATCTTGTCGGGGCCTCCTAGGGGTGCGTCGTGAGTATACGCCCCACAAACGCCACCTTAAGAAACCGACAGTCCGTCGAGATCGGGTTCAGTGACGAAGTGGGGATTGACAATAAAAGGTTCCCCTCGCTCTCGACGTCGGGTACTGCAGTTCTACGGGTGCAAGAGTATGCCTCCTCAAGCACCCGGGCGTCAAAGTAGAAGAAGTCCAAGGGAAGAACCAGAACGAGCAAAAGGTCGGCAGGAAACGGCAAGCAGATAGGAGAAGAGGGGGGAGAAAAACGAAACAGAAGGAAAAGGAAAAGATGCCCAGCAGAATTGGAGAGGACGGCAGCAGGAGCACAAGGCTAGAAAAGGACAGAGGACTGTCCCAAGGAGCATCACACTCCGGCAGCCGCCCACTAAGCCCCCAGACGGCGACAACGAGCTGAGCGGGGAGGGGGGGTACTCAGGCAAAATGTGCCAGGGAGTGCACACCGGAAAGGTCCTCACTGCCTGATGTTATAATGGAAGGGGACTCCCAAACGGTAACACCTCTCCTCTTTCCCCCCCTCCTCACCATCTTCCATACGCCTACAGCATTCAACAACAAGGGTAAGTAATAACTTGAACATAGTTTTGTAGGTTGTAGGTTGCTGCGCTTTGTGAGCGACTTGGCCTGGGTTTGTATCCTGGCCAGGGAGGATTGACTAGGCACAAATCCCTAAGGGGGCCAATGTTTTTTTTAAAAGTTGTTCAATGTCAACCAATATTTTTTGACTAGTTGTATATGAAAAGGGGCTGCAATTGTTCCAAGTTTCAGTACTGCAGCCTAAATAGAAAGGGAGATTTTTTTTGTTTTCAACGAATTTTACACATTTTCAAATCCGTATAACAACCACAAGTTTAAAATGAAATAATTTCTATGACACTTTTCTGACACATTAGCATATAATAAAGGATCTGATGCCGGGGATTTTCCAAAACATTAGTTTTCCTAATACAAATAGTCAAAGTTCCTCCCAAAAATTATGCAAATATTTTTGCATAATTTTTGCATAATTTTTTAATTAATTCTCTCCCCTCGAGAGAGGGGAGCGACGGGAGAAAGGGGAGCGTTGGGAGGGACCCACCTAGGGGGATAAGGAGGATGGGGAGCAGCCTATACAGTACAGTACAGGAATTACCATCAATTTTAGAACAATTCATCATAGCCAAAATCAAAAGAAATACTAGTAATTATGTAATAAATACCATACAAGTTTCCTAATAACAATTTGCAAAGGCTGAAGTTTCCTTCAAAAATAGTTTGTTTTTTTCCTGCTGGCGGCCTACGTAACGTGCCTCCTCCCTGCCCCGACTGGAACTGTCCAGGCCTGATCAAACCATGTGCTCTCTACCCTCATGTTACACCACAGTGCTGCGCCATTAGTGAAAGATTTTTTTAAATAATTGTTATTTTCATAGTAACTTTGAACATTTTTGGCCAAGACTATGTCCGGTAGCAGCATGAATCGTACTGGAGGTGTTAAGAGGAAGAAAGTTGTCCTAACAATTAAGGACAAGCTACGTGTTATACAACTTTGTGAAAATGGCCGGTCGACCTCAAGTGTTGTCAAGGAATTTAATATAGGCACTAGTACTGTGTCTGATATAAGGAAACAAAAAGAGAAACTTATGAAATTCATTTCAACCTGTGAAAGTGAAGGTGCAAGCACTAGCAGAGGGTGTGGTAGAAAGACTATGAAAACTTCGACGCATGTACAGTTGGATGAGGCCGTGTACAAGTGGTTTGTTCAGCACCACACAGCTGGCGTGACAATTCCCGGCCCAGAAATGCAAAATGCTGCAAGCAGGTTTGCTGCAAGCCTTAGAATAAAGGATTTTGAAATGAGTGAAGGGTGGGTTGCAAGGTTCAAGGGTAGGCACAATATTGTGAAGAGGAAAATTGTCGGTGAAAAATTGAGCGCAGATGAAAGCAGTGTAGAACCATTTAAACAGAAATTAAGATCATACATTGTGGCAAATAATTTATATTCTTATCAAATTTATAATGCAGATGAAACTGGGTTGTATTGGAGGAGTTCACCAGAAAAAACTCTAGCAATGAGGAGTGAGGGTTATGTGCCAGGACGTAAGGTTTGCAAGGACAGGCTCTCTGCCATGATGTGTACGAATGCCGACGGCACAGACAGAATCATGTGTGCAATTGTTGGCAAATCTAAGAAACCAAGAGCCTTGCAACATTGCATGGACAGACTGCCAGTCAAATATTATAGGTCACAAAATGCATGGTTTACACAAGAGATCTTTCTTTCCTGGTTTCATGACGTGTTCTGCAGGGAAGTTTGTGCCTATCAAGTTAAACTCAAAGTAAGGTCAAGCAAAGTTCGGACTTTGCTGCTGCTTGATAATGCGCCTGCCCACCCCAAAATTGACACGTTAACCTCACAAGATGGCAAGATAACGTGTATGGCACTTCCTCCTAACACAACCTCTCTCATTCAGCCTATGGATCAGGGAGTTATCTGTGTTACGAAGAGGCTGTACACCAAAAAGATGCTAAACGAAGTTTTGGTGGTTTTGCCTCTTCCGGAAGATATTGAACTCTGTGTGGATAACAGGGCTAAAAAAAAAAAAAACTTCAGAATTTATAACTGGGCCAAGGTGTGGAGTGAATTAAAGGAATCGACTTTGAAAAATTCCTGGAAAAAATTCCTCACGTCAGGAATGAGGAGGATTCGGAAATGGATTTTGAAGGATTTACAGATGAAATCCATGGAATGTTTAGAAATGCTGGCGAAAACTTAGAAAGACAGGATGTGGTCGATTGGCTTGAAAAAGATGCCAATGACCCAGGATATGGTGTGATGAGTGAAGACGAGATTCTCCAGTCTATTACTGGTGAGATCGACGAAGAGGATGAAAAAGGACGTGAAGAACCAACACCAATGACCACAAATACAGTGAACTCATGTCTGTTGACTTGTTAATTAATTTTTCATCAAATTGTGCTCATCCAGAAGATGGAAACCATGTATCAATACCTGAGGCAAACAAAAGAGCTGATCATTCAACTGGCCTGTGAACACAGAAGGCAAGCAACACTTGATTCTTATATTGTACGAAAATCAAACTAAGTGCCTTCAACAAGCGAGGCGCCACACGCAACCCAAGTGCCTTCAACAAGTGAGGCGCCACACGCAGCCCAAGTGCCTTCAACAAGTGAGGCGCCACACGCAGCCCAAGTGCCTTCAACAAGTGAGGCGCCACACGCAACCCAAGTGCCTTCAACAAGTGAGGCTTCCGCAGCTGACAGTGAAAACTAACTTTGCCTAATGAACTGTACAGTAATTATAAGTGTTAATTTTAGTGTTGTGTTAGTATAAGTTACGTAAATTGTCAAGAATTTTTAACTTCAAGATGTGTGGCATCAATCAAGAAGACGAACAACAACAAAGTTGAGGTTTCTAGTCGAATATTTAATAATTATATGTGGCTACATATATACTACAAACAAATTATGTTGTTTGTAGTATAAAAATAGTTGGAAATGGTTAGTTTTGGACTCGTAGGTGAAAAAGTACCATTATCCGAAAAATGTGATAATCCGGCTAGGGGTACTTCCCATATAGTCCGGATGACAGTATATGACTGAACCTAACCAACCTTGCCTAACCTAGCCTAACCTAACCTAAACTAACACAACTAAGACATTAAAACAGTACAACAGACTAAGACAACGTTAAAACAGTACAACAAAACATTCATAATTACATGTGCAGTATTATGTTTACATAAAAAAGTCATACAAGTATGGATGTTTTTGGGAGTGAACAGATTAAATTTATTTCCTTTATTTTAAATGGGGAAATTTGTTTCTCGAGAAGAGTTTTCCAGATAACGAGCTCGGTGCCAGAACGGATTAAACTCGTTAATAGAGGTTCCACTATTATATATGTATATATTTTATATTATATAATATATATGTTATAATTTAGTATGAATAAATACATGGCATGTGAATATTTATACACATTCAGTATGTACATACCTATATGGCATTTTAAAAGTTATACCTAATGAACCCCATCTTTGACACATCTGTACTACTTATTTGAACAAAAACTACAGTATATAAAAAAGTAAGAAACAATTAAAATAATTAGACAAAGTTATTCCTGTGTGGCACTTCACCTCATTTCTACTGAAAAAATGCAAAAAAAAAAAACAAAAAAAAAAAAAAGGTTTGAAAGCGTTGTATGGCAGTGCTGGAAAGGCATGGCACCACAAGCATAGCTCATCCTGTAATTATGGTACACTTAGGTAATTACAGTACAGTACTACTACGCGAGCAAAGACGTCAAATATAAGCTATCTTGCCTAGTCTCCATTCTGCTTGAGAATCAAACCTATGACTTTAGTAACGTAATATTATGATGCTGAACTTCAGGCTAAGAAAGATACATGTACAAGGAACTGGAATCATCTACAGTAATCCCATGTCAGAGGGTCACCCCAACACTGGAATATAAATTCAGATGAATATTGTAATCGTATTTAAGTTATAAATACATTACAAATATGGTGAATAGGTTTATAATATAAATATACTATACATGTTCATACTAGGAAATCTAGAAAAATGAGAGATACCCACCTGATCAACCACCAACACCAGTGGCCAAGTTCTTGGACTGGGCCAAAACATCAGTAACCAAAATACATTGAATGTTGACATTGTAGCTTTAATTTTGAATCTACAAACTGCATTGTGGCAACATTTTATAATAATTCTCTTTCCATTCATACCATAGGTTTTTTAGAAATATGTAAAAAGGTTTATTACACTTGCAAAAAATGTAGCTAGTGATTAAGACTATACTATGCACAGTTTGTAATAAATGCAGTAAGGTACTTTGTTTTACGCGGTACATAAAACCAGTAACATTTTCTAAAATCTAGTCTCATTCACTAGCTGTGAATGTGACCTTGAATTTAATGAAATGTAAACTTGAAAAGAAGCTCATAAGGAACTGCCCCATATGCATACATGCCAACGGCAAGCTGCCTTATTTAGATTCTGATCATAAGACAAGTCATCCCTTCCTCTTCATCGATTTTCATAATTAAGTTTCAAAAGTGCCAATTTTATTTTGCTTTCCGATGCTATATATAATAAATTCATTACTGCAATCGCCACTTTTCTACATAAACTCTCCATAGCAATGGTCAGATTTTTACCCCTATCAAAAATGCACAGATTATAATCTTACATTATTATCATGCACAGGTTATAATTAAAAATAGTTCAATGTGTCAGGGGACAGGCAGCCAGAGTATATATACATGTTTGACTTACATCGAGGTTCTGCTCGAAGCACGAATTACTGACAGCCCCCACCCCCACAACACAGGATGAACCAAACAACAAGCTAACTAATCCTGGTTACCTACGAACTGCTAAGTGAACTGGGTCATTAGGTTATACGAAATGTGCCCACCACTTGTCCCACCCAGGATTTAAATTCTGAATTCTTAACTGCGAGTTGAGAACGAACCCAACAGTACAGTACTACCGGGACCCTTATATTATGATATAATGTCACGCTACTCTGTACCTAAATAAGACAGAGCCTGTACCCAAACTGTGCAGAAGTGAATTTAAACAGAAATTAGATTGTCAGGAATTGGTGAGCATATATTCAACCACCATTATTCAGATGACATTCCCTGCATCAACTGTTCAATCGTAATTGTACCTTGTTAGTTTGTTTATTAGTTAACCATGCACTATCACAAACTTATTCATGCAAAGTACTTCTTATCTACAGTACGTCATGAATCACAAGATAGCACTAAGTATGAGTATAAAGACTCACTGAAGAAAAATACTACAGTACGTCATGAATCACAAGATAGCACTAAGTATGAGTATAAAGACTCACTGAAGAAAAATACTATGTCTTTTCGTTATACATATAACAGCAACATAAAATTTACTGATATGGAAGGCGTCAAGAGGCCTGAAGAAGAGCACACACTACCATATGTTCTGACAACTCCCGTAACTAATACTCGCTACGAATATATAACTACAAGGCAAAGAAGGCAAAGTATTAACGAGGTGGCAAGGGCAGGCCAGGTCCTGGTAACGAGGGCAGGATAGGTCACCTAAGGCTCTGCGAGGCACGCTGGCGGGGGCCTCCTCCGGATACCTAGACGACATGGCTTCTTCAACCACAATATCACACTATTGACACACTCTTCTAATTGACAATAATCCGCAAAGATCCTGGCCAGCTAGGGAATATACTAATTCATTAGAACAACAATGGGGGGATAAGCCGTTTTTACCAGCCGCTGCACTAGCTGGGAGCAGTATGGTAGAGTCGTACACAGCAACACCCAAGTTATGTACTGCTGTGTCTCCCTCACCCACACCCTCACACCGCCTACCATATTTATATATACCATATGTAAATATATATGATGTATATAATAAACAACATTATATTTGGTATATATATGTATGGTATAATATATATGGTATATACTATACATATATGGTAATATATCTGAGGGGCTACTAGCACTAATGACCTCGACTAGGAAACCGGGGATTATCTAAAGTCCCTTATTTGTTATGGTGATTTTTTCAAGCTGGATTTTAAAGCTCAGGAGAGTTTTTGCATGTACGTCTTCGGCGTTTAGTTAGTTAGGTTAGTTCATTTATTATGCACCCCATACCCATCCTGTGGGCGGTAATGGAAAGGGTTACAGAAGCACATAATGGGCTCAGGTTCATAGTGGGTTCCAGCCTCACAGGTCTCCATCTCATATTGGCCTCCGAATGCATGATAGAGCTGATAAGTTAGCCAATGAATCTGCCTTTAAAGGAGACGTTTGGATTGTCAATGAACAATCTGAGAGCAGTAGTACACCAAGAACTTCAACAAAATCTTGTAGATCTGAGGCAAAGTGAAATCGACACCAGTAATTCCATCTATAAATAATAAATAAATAAATAAATAAATGTTTATTCAGGTAAGGTACATACATACAAGAGATTTTTACAAAAATTGATAACTTTATAGATACTATCGTCATACTATTGTAACGTACGATTATGTTACGTTGTTGGGTTGATTAGATACACAGTGTTTAGTGTGTTTCATATTTATTTAGTAGTCCTGGATACAGCAGTGTCGTAGACGTTGAGACGAAGCCTGGAGCAGAGCAGAGAGCTGAGTGAGGCCGGAGTCGCGGAGCTCTATGTGGGAGAGCGTGGCGGCTCGATTGAGAATTGTGAGTGTCTGAACTCGGGGAGCGAGAGCGTGGCGGCTCGATGTGGTCATAGTCTGCTGTCTGCTCTGTGTCGAAGCTGTAGCGTCTTGGGTCGATTAGAACTTTGACTGTGGAAATTGAACTGTCTTCTATTCATCAAATCGTTGCTTATATGGTGATTACACCTCAGCTTCCTTCAACAAGGTGAGAAGAGTATTACCTGTAATTGGGGAAAGGATTGTAGCTTCTGTAATTAGTTATGCTATTAAGATAATGAGATAATGGAGCGAGTATAAGGATTACTCGCTACACTATCATGCAAGAGGAGCCACACATCTATGGTTCATCCAATAAAATCAACAGACTTCTAGATACAAACAAAAAATACAAATATTTATTCGGGTAAAGTGCATACATACAAGGTGAGATACAAAAGTTGATGGATTTATAGATAGAGCTAGTACATACAATGCCTAAAGCCACTATTGCGCAAAGCGTTTCGGGCAGGAACTACTTTCGGGCAGGAACAGGCAGGTTTCGGGCAGATGTTATACTACTGCTCGGCTTAGACTCGGCTACAAGTATCTCTAGGAATTCTCATTATCTGCTGATGTAGACCTGACCAAATATAAACTGTGTCAACAAAATTATGCGCACTCCATCACATAGTTGACGGAGGGTGTGCGAATAATTTTGTTGACAGTTTACATTTGGTCAGGTCTATATCAGCAGATAATGAGAATTCCCAGAGATACTTGTAACCGAGTCTAAGCCGAGCAGTAGTAACATCTAGAAGTCTGCTGATTTTATTGGATGATCCATAAATGTGTGGCTCCTCTTGCATGACAGTATGATAATAGATGGAATTACTGGTGTCGATTTTACCTTTACCTCATGCCACCGAATGCATGATAGAGCTGATAAGCTAGCCAATGAGTCTGCTTTTAAAGGAGACGTTTGGATTGTCAATAAACAATTTGAGAGCAATAGTACACCAAGAACTTGAACAAAATCTTGTAGATCTGAGGCAAAATGAAATCGACACCAACTAATACTTGTTGGACGAGTTAGGAGTGAGGAACTGATAAAGAAATTTAAATAAATAAATGTTTATTTAGGTAAGGTACATACATACAAGAGATTTTACAAATATTAATGGAATTATAGATAGAGCTAGTACATACAATGCCTAAAGCCATTATTTATTTATTTATTTATTTATTTAACTGAAAACTCACACCCCAGAAGTGACTCGAACCCATACTCCCAGAAGCAACGCATCTGGTATGTACAAGACGCCTTAATCCACTTGACCATCACGACCGGACAAAATGAGGTGATAGCCGAGGCTATTTGAACCACCCCACCGCCGGCACTCGGATAGTTATCTTGGGCATAGCATTTTACCAAATCACCTCATTCTTTGGGGCAACACGTGAGGAACACAAATGCGAACAAGCCTGAATGGTCCCCAGGACATATGCAACTGAAAACTCACACCCCAGAAGTGACTCGAACCCATACTCCCAGAAGCAACGCATCTGGTATGTACAAGACGCCTTAATCCACTTGACCATCACGACCGGACAAAATGAGGTGATAGCCGAGGCTATTTGAACCACCCCACCGCCGGCACTCGGATAGTTATCTTGGGCATAGCATTTTACCAAATCACCTCATTCTTTGGGGCAACACGTGAGGAACACAAATGCGAACAAGCCTGAATGGTCCCCAGGACATATGCAACTGAAAACTCACACCCCAGAAGTGACTCGAACCCATACTCCCAGAAGCAACGCATCTGGTATGTACAAGACGCCTTAATCCACTTGACCATCACGACCGGACAAAATGAGGTGATAGCCGAGGCTATTTGAACCACCCCACCGCCGGCACTCGGATAGTTATCTTGGGCATAGCATTTTACCAAATCACCTCATTCTTTGGGGCAACACGTGAGGAACACAAATGCGAACAAGCCGGAATGGTCCCCAGGACATATGCAACTGAAAACTCACACCCCAGAAGTGACTCGAACCCATACTCCCAGAAGCAACGCATCTGGTATGTACAAGACGCCTTAATCCACTTGACCATCACGACCGGACAAAATGAGGTGATAGCCGAGGCTATTTGAACCACCCCACCGCCGGCACTCGGATAGTTATCTTGGGCATAGCATGCCCAAGATAACTATCCGAGGGGACCATTCAGGCCTGAATGTCCTGGGGACCATTCAGGCTTGTTCGCATTTGTGTTCCTCACGTGTTGCCCCAAAGAATGAGGTGATTTGGTAAAATGCTATGCCCAAGATAACTATCCGAGTGCCGGCGGTGGGGTGGTTCAAATAGCCTCGGCTATCACCTCATTTTGTCCGGTCGTGATGGTCAAGTGGATTAAGGCGTCTTGTACATACCAGATGCGTTGCTTCTGGGAGTATGGGTTCGAGTCACTTCTGGGGTGTGAGTTTTCAGTTGCATATGTCCTGGGGACCATTCAGGCTTGTTCGCATTTGTGTTCCTCACGTGTTGCCCCAAAGAATGAGGTGATT
Organism: Procambarus clarkii; assembly: GCF_040958095.1. Taxonomy (NCBI): domain Eukaryota; kingdom Metazoa; phylum Arthropoda; class Malacostraca; order Decapoda; family Cambaridae; genus Procambarus; species Procambarus clarkii. The sequence continues at coordinate 26,280,582 of NC_091218.1, read as the reverse complement.
TGGTAAAATGCTATGCCCAAGATAACTATCCGAGTGCCGGCGGTGGGGTGGTTCAAATAGCCTCGGCTATCACCTCATTTTGTCCGGTCGTGATGGTCAAGTGGATTAAGGCGTCTTGTACATACCAGATGCGTTGCTTCTGGGAGTATGGGTTCGAGTCACTTCTGGGGTGTGAGTTTTCAGTTGCATATGTCCTGGGGACCATTCAGGCTTGTTCGCATTTGTGTTCCTCACATGTTGCCCCAAAGAATGAGGTGATTTGGTAAAATGCTATGCCCAAGATAACTATCCGAGTGCCGGCGGTGGGGTGGTTCAAATAGCCTCGGCTATCACCTCATTTTGTCCGGTCGTGATGGTCAAGTGGATTAAGGCGTCTTGTACATACCAGATGCGTTGCTTCTGGGAGTATGGGTTCGAGTCACTTCTGGGGTGTGAGTTTTCAGTTGCATATGTCCTGGGGACCATTCAGGCTTGTTCGCATTTATTTATTTATTTATTTATATATATACAAGAAGGTACATTGGGTTTGTGAGAATACATTGGATAGTACAGTAATTACATTCTTGTAAAGCCACTAGTACGCGCTGCGTTTCGGGCAGGTCCTTAATCTAGCAGATAATTTTAAGTAGGTAATTTCAATCAGAATTGATAAACGAAAGATACATTACAAGAGAAAAATGAGATGAGAGAGATAAGTAAGTATATTAAAGCACATTGTTATATTAAAGCTCTGATTGATTACATTGACAGCTTGATTGGTAATTTAAATAAGATTAATAGACACCATACAGCAGATTGATAGCACATATAAGAAGACAGCAATGATCACAATGGTAAAGATGTTCGAATTGGGTACATAAAGATTGGGAGATTGGGTATGTTAGGTTTCTTTGTGGTACGAGGGCACCCAAGGATTATATCCTCAAGGCTTCGTTCTGCAATTTTTCAAGCCCTCAAAGCTTTTGTAGCGAGTACAAACGATATACTCACTCCAACTTCTCATTAGCTTAATGGCGTAACTAATTAGCACTAATTGCAAAAGCTATAATCTCTTCCCTAATTACAGGTAACAGTTCTTCCATCCTCCTTTCCTAGTGGAGGAAGCTGAGATGTAGTCACCGAATATAAGCAAGTGATATGAGAATAACCAATGGTACAATTTCCACAGTTAAGAATGTAGCACTCGGCGTATGCAGTTCTAATCGACCCCAAGACGCTACAGTTACTACCATCAATGATACAACTTCGTCCACTCTACCAATTACCGTTGGAGTGCCACAGGGCAGCATCTTAGGACCTCTTCTATTTCTTATATATATAAACGATCTGCCTAATGTCTCTAATATTCTCAAACCTATACTGTTTGCTGACGATACTACTCTTATCTATTCAAACCTCAACCCACATACACTAAATAATGTTGTGAATAATGAATTAAAAAAAGTCCACTTATGGATGTCAACGAACAAACTAACATTAAACATCGAAAAGACTTACTACATCTTATTTGGAAGCAAATCATCAAATGCAATTCAGCTACAGATAGACAACATTAACATCAGTAATAAAGATGATGGCAAGTTTCTTGGCCTATTCCTAGACAAGAGACTCAACTTCAGCACCCACATTCAACACATAACTAAGAAAGTCTCTAAGACAGTTGGTATACTCTCCAAAATCAGATATTATGTTCCTAACTCTGCTCTCCTCTCACTATATTATGCACTAATTTACCCCTATCTTAATTATGGTATCTGTGCATGGGGGTCTACCACTGCAAACCACCTTAAGCCCATCATCACACAGCAAAAATCTGCTATCAGAATGATAACTAACTCAGCTTTCAGACAACACTCAGCTCCCTTGTTTAAATCCCTAAACTTGCTAAATATTAACTCCCTCCACACATTCTCTTGTGTCAACTACATTTACAAAACCCTGTTCTTAAATGCAAACCATGCTCTGAAACTCTCCCTGGACAGATGTAATAGGACCCATTATCACCACACCAGAAATAAATATCTCTTTGATATCCCCAGGGTCAAACTTAATCTGTGTAAACACTCTATGCAAATTAAGGGACCTAGTTTATGGAACTCACTCCCTAGTGAATTGAAAAACTGTAAAACTTTTGCCTTATTTAAAAGCAAAACCAAAAAGTACCTAACTTCATCTTCTTAGTTTCCTACACTGAGCTTTAAATTTGCTCTGTACCTAGTGTTACCCAATCTCCTAATTTCTTATGTAATTTCAAACAACCTTATCATTGTGTTCATTGCTGTCTTCTTTTATGTGCTAGCCATATGCTGTATTGTGACTACCAATTTTTGTCAACTACCATTCAAGCTGTCATTGCAACCAATCTTATATTGTTTCTGCTGTATTATGCCTACCAATTTTTTTTTGTCAACTACCATTCAAGCTGTCATTGCAATCAATCTTAGCTACCTATGTGCTTTAATATACTGTACCTACAATTTTCTCTCATCTTTTTTTTCATTTCATGTAATCTGTTATCATTTTTTGTCTATAATTTTGCAAGTATTTACCTCCTTAAAATTTTCTTAGATTAAGGACCTGCCCGAAACGCTGCGCGTGCTAGTGGCTTTACAAGACTGTAATTACCATATTTGTATCCTCACATTCCTTATGTACATTCTTGTATATGCATAAATAAATAAATAAATAAGTTTCGACACAGAACAGACAGCAGATTAGGACCGCATCGAGCTACAACGCTCTCCCACATAGAGCTCCACGACTCCAACCTCACTCAGCTCTCTGCTCTGCTCCAAGCTCCGTCTCAACGTCTACGACACTGCTGTATCCAAGACTACTAAATAAATATGAAAACCCACTAAACACCGTGTATCCAATCTTCCCAACAACATAACATAATCGTACGCTACACTTTCTTTCAGGCATCAAGACAAGCAGAAGTGCAGCATAATCCACTAAAGATCTGATGTATGCAAGATATATCATTTTGACTATTCTAACATTGGCACCATAGCCTGAGTGATAACCTGCATAAGCCTTGAGAGCTCTGGGCCTCTCATTACACTGACGGCAGAGTCTGAATAAAACAGAACCAAACAGCGGCACATCAAGGCCAAGGTATTTAAATCTGTTAACATAGTCAAGCCATCAATAATACAGTTGCATCTTGCGAACAGCTCCTCCCTGCCTGGGTGGGCACCGATTTAGTATCTTTGTTTTCTCTGCTGGAGTGCGAAAAGATACGTGAATTCAGAGAAAATTCTATAGCAAATGTTCCAGAGATGTGTAAATATTTAATTCAAAATGATCTGCTACCAGAAATCTTGGCCAAACATCCCCAGTTTGCTAACTGTAGGTAGTAACTAAGTGATTGTAACATATCCACCGCTGCCCACTGAATAGATGGCGGTGTGCAGAACAAACATATCAATTGTGACACTAGCTCTCCACATATGTAAAATAAAATAAAAAAAATATATATTCAGGTAAGGTACAAACATGCAAGAGATTTTACATAAATTGATCGATTTATAGATGGAGCTAGTACATACAATGCCTCGGTACCCCTACTCAAATCTCTGAATATGTTAGATATTAAGTCACTGCACATTCTCTCATGTGTATTATACATATATAAAACGCTGAACTGTAATGCCAATCCTGACCTTAAAAGCTTCATAGAAGGTTGTAACAGAACCCATGAGCACCACACCAGAAATAAATACAGTTTTGATATTCCTAGAGTACGACTTAATCAAACTAGAAATCTCTACAAATCAAGGGACCCAGAATGTGGAATGACCTTCCATGTTAAAGACTGTACCTCTCTCAACCAGTTTAAGATAAAAACGAAGCTATACCTAATAAATTCCCTGTAACCTACCTTACACCTCTATTGTCAACCAATGTCTGTTTTTTTTAAATTGCGCTGTTTGTCGACAGAATTGTAATTGTGCTGCTTTTTCAGCCATGTTCCCCCCTTTTTTATCTCTTTTTTTATTTGTTCTCAACTCGTTTTATTCTTTATGTTCAATTAGTATTAAGCTTTAGTCATTTAAGTTTTTCATGCCCGAAACGCTTTGCGTAATAATGGCTTTAGGCATTGTATGTACTAGCCCTATCTATAAATCCATCACTCTTTGTAAAATCTCTTGTATGTATGTACCTTACCTAAATAAACATTTGATTTGATTTGATTTTGATTTAAAGCCACTATTACGCAAAGCGTTTCGGGCAGGAAAAACACTAATGACTAAAACTTAATACTAATTGAGTATAAAGAATAAAATGTGTTGAGAACAAATAAAAATACAGATAAAAAAGGGGGAAACATGGCTAAAAAAGCAGCACAAATACAATTAGGTCGACAAACAGCGTCGTTTAAGAAAACAGACATGGGTTGACAATAGAGGGGTAAGGTAGGTTACAGGGAATTTATTAGGCAGTGTTTCGTTTTTATCTTAAACTGGTTGAGAGAGGTACAGTCTTTAACATGTTTGGGAAGGTCATTCCACATTCTGGGTCCCTTGATTTGTAGAGCATTTCTAGTTTGATTAAGTCGTACTCTTGGAATATCAAAGCTGAATTTATTTTAAGTCAGTGGTTTAATTCAGAAACTGTACTTGTGGTTGATCATATACAACAAAATTATTAAAGATGGTAACAGAGTCCATTTCATGTGGTCTCCGAATGCATGATAGAGCTGATAAGTTAGCCAAAGAATCTGCCTTTAAAGGAGATGTTGAGTGCAGTCTATCACAGATTAAGAAAGTAATTACAAACAGAGCAATGCAAAAGATGTACAGTGACCACAATACAGCAGTTGGAACATCAGGATCTGCGGGTTGGTACGAGATTTCAACCAACTACGAACCACTTAGTTTGATGACAGGGAGCAGTAGAACAACAGAAGTACACTTACATCGCATTAGGCTTGAATACCCATGTGCATGGGAAAAAGGCTTACAGGTTTCGGAAGATGAGAGGAAATGTCAGCACTGTGAAGAAATGCTCGACAGACCACTAGAACATTATCTAACACAAGTGCACAGTTACAAACCCAATAAGATTTCAACTTAGATTCAACAGACCAGAAGAAGTTGTTAAACACATGAGACAAAATCTTACTGAAGCGACCATACGAGTCATAAATACTCATATTCCGCCAAGTAAAACAGAAACAAGCAACAATTAGTGGGCCAGCCAGAGGCTTAGGGCTCGCGCAGGAATATCCCTGCAAAAAAAAGTTGACATGTAGTACCTGATCATGCATAAACTTCAGGCGTGAGTCACAGAAGCACTGCTGTCCTTTATTCTTGGTTCTTGGTCCCTTAGGTTTCTCCTATATGACATAGTACTGTGTTATTTCATTAAAAAGGTCCTCATATAGAGCATTGACATTGGTAAATTCATATGACTGATACGAATCGTATATTTTGCGCTTGAAGTGCATGTTTAGATTGTCAGGGATGTTAACTGTTGTCCTGTCATAATGTCGTGAATTAACATCTTTGGTTGTGTATATGCTAAGTATGGCATGCTGATCACTAATTACCTCTTGCACTAGAGATCCGTGGACAGCAGTGTCTAAGACACCGTGACCTATTACATAATCAAACCTTCCACCTGAGAGATGAGTGACATTAGATGAGTCAACAACGGCACTTTCCTGCACCTTGGGAGATTACACCCCCTTCCAATTTTAATCCCTCCCTTTCCACCCAAGAAGCAAATTAGAGATCAGCCCAAGCTGATATTGTTTTTCCTGAGGTATTTTACAAAAATCGAACCATTTCTGTTTGTTTTATCATCCCCCTAACTTGTTGTAGTAGGCATCCTTCAGTCTCGGGAGACTATGGAGTTGCGCCCTAGTTGTCAATCCTGGTGCAGCGTCTGGTGTGACTGATGAGGCCAATCCCAGAGTGGCAGTCCATCCCACACCGAGCACAAACGATGTCCGATTCTGACTTGTCTTCCTGGCTACCGGCTTTCCTTCTCTGTCTCTTTGCCTCCGATTTCTTGGCAAGTGACTCCTCGAACTTGGAGAGACCTATAATAATAATAATAATAATAATAATAATAATAATAATAATAATAATAATAATAATAATAATAATAATAATAATAATAATAATAATAATAATAATAATAATTTTTATTTAGGTAAGGTACATACATAAAGAGATTTTACAAAGTTTGTTGGGTTAATAGATAGAGCTAGTACATACAATGCCTAAAGCCACTATTACGCAAAGCGTTTCGGGCAGGAAAAACATTAATGACTAAAGCTTAAAACTAATGGGTAAAAAGAATAAAATGTGTTGAGAACAAATAAAAATAGAGGTAAAAGAGGGGGGAACATGGTTGAAAAAGCAGCACAAATACAATTACAAATTATGACAGAAAATTACATTCAAACAGCGTTGTTTTGAAAAAAAAAAAAAACATACATGGGTTGACAACAGAGGGGTAAGGTAGGTTACAGGGAATTTATTAGGTAGTGCTTCGTTTTTAACTTAAACTGGTTGAGAGAGGTACTGTCTTTAACTAACTTTAATTAACTTTAACCTAACTAACTCCATGTAACCTTCCTTACCCCCTAAATGCCAACCCATGTACATACATACATACATACATACATACATACAATGCCTAAAGCCACTATTACGCAAAGCGTTTCGGGCATGATAAACTTAAATGACAAGCTTAATACTAATTGAACATAATGAGTAGAATGAAAACAAGAAATGAAAACATAGATGAAAAAGCAGCACAAATACAATGTCTTACTGTTTTAAACAATGCTATTTGTTGAACAACTTGTACAATTGCTGATTTCTGCCATGTTCCCCCCCTTTTTTATTATTCCTTTTTTTTAACACAATTTATACTTTAATCTCAATTACTATTAAGTTTTAGTCTGTCTTTTTTTCCCCCACACCTTGCCCGGAACGCCATGCGTATTAGTGGCTTTAGGTATTGTATGTACTAGCCCTATCTAGTACATACAATACTTATCTTCCTAAGGTCGGAAGACCTTACCTTTAAAGAACACAATAAAGTAGCCGTCACAACTGCAAGAAAAATGACAGGTTGGATAACAAGAACTTTTCACACTAGAGATGCTATACCGATGATGATACTTTTCAAAACGCTTGTGCTCTCTAGAGTGGAGTACTGCTGCACAATGACAGCCCCTTTCAAAGCTGGAGAAATTACTGACCTGGAGAGCGTGCAGAGATCCTTTACTGCTAGAATCCACTCAGTAAAACATCTAAACTATTGGGACCGACTAAAGAGCCTAAAACTTATTATACTCCCTTGAGCGCAGGCGGGAGAGGTACATAATAATTTACACGTGGAAAATATTAGAGGGGCTGGTCCCAAACCTGCACACAGAAATAACATCACATGAGACCAGAGACATGGCAGGATGTGCAGAATACCCCCGTTAAAAAACAGAGGTGCAACTGGTACTCTGAGAGAGAACTCTATCAACATCAGAGGTCCGAGACTGTTCAACACGCTTCCACTACACATAAGGGGCATAACTGGCCGACCCCTCACAGTGTTCAAGAGAGAACTGGATAAGCACCTCCAAAGGATATCTGATCAACCAGGCTGTGACTCGTACGTCAGGCTGCGAGCAGCCGCGTCCAACAGCCTGGTTGATCAGTCCGGCAACCAGGAGGCCTGGTCGACGACCGGGCCGCGGGGACGCTAAGCCCCGGAAGCACCTCAAGGTAACCTCAAGGTATCCCTTCCAAGAAAGGGAGTGGGAAATGAATGGATATCGAGGGCACTTGGTGTCAATTGCCGGCTGGAAAGATATTGCAAATCAAATGCAATATCTTTCATAGACAACTGGGAACACTTCTATGGAAGAAATGAAATGTATGCTCGTGATGGGGTGCATCTATCGAGAGCTGGGGTTGTTGCTGTTGCGAACTCGTTAGAAGAAGTGGTTAGAGGTGTTTGTTTGGGTTTAAACTGTTAGTAGATAGAGGTATGGGAATTGATTTGGAGGAAGGAGGTAATAAAAGTATGTGTTTGTGGGAGAAAGGAATTGGCAAAACGACCAGGGAAAGAGAAGGTCCGCAAAATAACAATTCACTTAGGGTATATTACACTAACAGTAGAAGTCTAAGAAATAAAATTAACGAATTAAATGCTCTTGTCTGCACAGAAAAAATAGATATTATTGCACTTACCGAAACGTGGATGAATGTAGAAAATAGAGAACTATTAGCTGAATATCAAATATATGGATTTAAACTATTTCACACAGATAGATATATTAGACGAGGAGGTGGAGTAGCCATATATGTTAGGGACAATTTGAAATGTAGTCTCAAAGAGGGAATCAAAACAGAGCCACACACAGAAACTATTTGGATTGAATTAAACGAAAAAGCTAATAATATTATAATAGGAGTAATATATAGGCCACCAAATTTAGACAGAATGGAAGCAAAGCATCTATGGGATGAAATATCTAGAGCATCTAGATCTAACAGTATTTATGTCATGGGTGACTTTAATTTTAGCGGAATAAACTGGTTGAACAAAACAGGGAATAGTGAAGCAGAAGATTTTCTAGAATTAATTGACGATTGCTTTCTTACGCAACACATTAAGGAACCAACACGGGAAAATAATATTTTAGATTTAGTGTTAACTAACAGGGAAACGCAAATTAATGACATCGAAATAGGGAGTGAGCTAGGGAGCAGTGATCACAAAGAAATCAGATTTAGCATAGAATGGAATAGACCAGTAGGAGAAAATTCTGTTAAAGTGCCAGATTTTCGTAAAGCTGATTTTAATAGCCTAAGAAATTTTTTGGGTCAAATTGATTGGAAAGTCTTGGGTATGGGGTGTGGGCCGGTCTTGGAGCGAGACATGAACCCAGCGATAGGTGACTTAAATGGGGATTTCGATGTGGATTCAATATATAACTTATTTAAGAATATTCTAAACAAAGCACAGGAACGTAGTATACCATACAAATTGAATAGATCGAATACTAATGACCCAAAGTGGATAACAAAGAATTTGAAGAACCTTATAGGTAAAAAGAGAGCTTGGAACAAAAGGATTAAAAATGGGGAGGTCACTTTAGAACAGGAATTCGTACAACTGGTTAGAAATGTTAAAAAAGAGATAAGGAAAGCAAAAAGAAACTATGAAGTTCGCATAGCAGGGCAAGCAAAGACAAATCCTAAAGGATTTTTTCAGTTATATCGTACTAAGACTAGGGAAAGGATAGGTCCATTAAAAACTGAGACAGGTCAAATAACAGATAGTGATGAAGAGATGAGTAGTATTTTTAATAAATATTTTGTATCTGTATTTACTAAAGAGGAACTTAACAATATGCCTTCAGCCGAACAAGTCTATGTGGGTGGGGACGAGGACAGGTTGACGAGTTTAACAGTTACCAGGGAGGATGTTCTTAAACAAATAGTAAAACTCAAACCAAACAAATCCCCAGGGCCGGATGAAGTGTTTGCCAGGGTGCTTAAAGAATGCAAAGAGGAGCTTTGTGACCCACTGTCAACCATATTTAATAAATCAATAGAGTCAGGCAGAGTGCCAGAGTTTTGGAAAGTTGCTAATGTGATACCAGTTTTTAAGAAAGGAGATAGATCACTTGCGTCTAACTATCGACCAATTAGCCTAACGTCTATTGTGGGAAAGTTACTCGAATCTATAATAGCAAATAAAATTCGTCTTCATCTTGAAAAACATAATTTAATAATTGAGTCGCAACATGGTTTTATAAATGGCCGTTCATGTTTAACAAATTTGTTATCTTTTTATTCTAGCATTGTTGAGGCAGTTGATAGTGGTAAGGATTGCGATGTTGTATACCTTGACTTTAGCAAAGCTTTTGATACAGTGCCACATGAAAGACTGATTAAAAAGATAGAGTCTCATGGTATTGGGGGTGCTATATTAAGCTGGATTAGGGCATGGCTATACCAAAGGAAACAGAGAGTTAGTATAAATGGAATCAAGTCAGAGTGGGAAAATGTTGTAAGTGGAGTGCCTCAAGGCTCTGTCCTGGGACCTCTGTTGTTTATAATATATATAAATGATTTAGATTCAGGTTTGAGTAGCAACATTTGCAAATTTGCCGATGATACGAAAATCGGTAGGGAAATTAATTCGGAGGAGGACTCACTATCACTTCAAGTTGATCTAGATAGGGTTTTGAAATGGTCAAAGGATTGGCAGATGCAGTTTAATGCTGATAAATGTAAAGTTCTGAGGTTAGGTAATGATGATAGAGTTACAAGATACGAGCTAGATGGTGTTGTGATTGCGAAGTCGGATTGCGAAAGGGATCTGGGAGTTATGATTAGTAAGAATTTAAAACAAAAAGATCAATGCATAAATGTTCGTAATAAGGCAAATCGGACACTTGGATTTATTAATCGCAGCGTTAGTAACAAGACACCTGGTGTGGTTCTCAAGCTATATCTTGCTCTAGTTAGGCCCCATTTAGATTATGCAGTTCAGTTTTGGTCGCCATATTATAGAATGGATATTAATTCACTTGAACGTGTCCAGCGTAGGATGACTAAGTTAATTCCCCAAATTAGAAATCTTTCATATGAAGAAAGATTAACAAAGCTTAAGTTGCATTCACTGGAAAGGCGAAGAGTTAGGGGTGACATGATAGAGGTTTACAAGTGGATGAATGGACATAACCGGGGGGATATTAATAGGGTATTAAAAGTATCAACACAGGACAGAACACGAAACAATGGGTATAAATTGGATAAGTTTAGATTTAGGAAAGACTTGGGTAAATACTGGTTCAGTAACAGGGTTGTTGATTTGTGGAACCAATTGCCGCGTAACATTGTGGAGGTGGGGTCCCTCGATTGTTTCAAGCACGGGTTGGACAAGTATATGAGTGGGATTGGGTGGTTATAGAATAGGAGCTGCCTCGTATGGGCCAATAGGCCTTCTGCAGTTACCTTTGTTCTTATGTTCTTATGTTCTTATCTATAAATCCAACATTATGTTTGTAACTCATCTTCTATGTATGTACTTTTACCTGCATAAAATTTTAAATTTGAATTTGATCTATTGTGATTGTTGTGTAAGTTTTTTTTTGGTCATTGAGACGATGACCAATTGACCCGAGAATCAACTGGAGTTTTTCCAATATTATCCATTTTTTCACTCAGTTCCTGTGAATCACCACTCAGGGGAGGAGATGTGGTCGTGATGGTCTCCCCAGGTGCAGCATCAGAGTCACCTGGAGCAGCACCACTCAGGGGAGCTGTGGTCGTGATGGTCTCCCCAGGTGCAGCATCAGAGTCAGCTGGAGCAGTACCACTCAGGGGAGATGTGGTCGTGATGGTCTCCCCAGGTGCAGCATCAGAGTCAGCTGGAGCAGTACCACTCAGGGGAGGAGATGTGGTCGTGATGGTCTCCCCAGGTGCAGCATCAGAGTCAGCTGGAGCAGCACCACTCAGGGGAGGAGATGTGGTCGTGATGGTCTCCCCAGGTGCAGCATCAGAGTCAGCTGGAGCAGCACCACTCAGGGGAGGAGATGTGGTCGTGATGGTCTCCCCAGGTGCAGCATCAGAGTCAGCTGGAGCAGTACCACTCAGGGGAGGAGATGTGGTCGTGATGGTCTCCCCAGGTGCAGCATCAGAGTCAGCTGGAGCAGCACCACTCAGGGGAGGAGATGTGGTCGTGATGGTCTCCCCAGGTGCAGCATCAGAGTCAGCTGGAGCAGTACCACTCAGGGGAGGAGATGTGGTCGTGATGGTCTCCCCAGGTGCAGCATCAGAGTCAGCTGGAGCAGTACCACTCAGGGGAGATGTGGTCGTGATGGTCTCCCCAGGTGCAGCATCAGAGTCAGCTGGAGCAGTACCACTCAGGGGAGATGAGGTTGCCATGGTCTCCTCAGGCGCAGCGTCGGGGGTCAGCTGGTGCTTCAGTAGCAGGTTGCACTAAGCGGGTGGGTCCACTCCCAGCTGAGTTTGTGGCCAGGGGGGTGTTTGCGTCGTCCCCGACTGCATTCATAATGCCAGGCATTAACACCCTCCTTTCCGCATCTTGTGCATTTCATGGGAGGCCTATTGGCTTCCTCATTTTGAAACGGTGCGCGTATTATAGTGGCTTCAGACATTGTAAATACTAGCTCTATCTATTAATCCGACATTATGTTTGTAACTCATTTTCAAAGTATGTACCTTTACCTGAATAAATATCTTATATCCTTTAGTTAGTTAATTTAGTTCATTTATTATGCACCCCCATACCCATCCTGTGGTCGGTTGTAGTAAAGGGTTACAGGGGCACATAGCCCCACTTAAATTGTGGGGCTCAGGGACTGAACCCCACAATTCATTTAGCTAAGCAAGTTACAATCTTGATGAGCTAGTTATAAAATTTTGAATCATTCTTATATCTTAAACGGGGACTGGGGATATTTCTGTGTTGATTGCGGGGGGGGGGACGCCCCCGCAGGATATATCAACGCCATCTTTTGAGTAAAAGTAAAACAAGTTGAGGTGCCAGCGACCTATATATATTTGACCGGATCTTTCTCGAATTTTCGATGGGGACAGTTTTGAAAAGTGTTTACAAGTGTGCAGCCGAGGTCGGGTGTGCTCGGGAGTACTTCCTGCAAGCTGCACATATTGCACAGGGAGAGAAGCACCTGCCAGTGTGTGCTCGACGGACTTAGCTGCTCCACAGGTGGCTGGAGGCTGAGCTTCCATTACCAGTACCTTTACTCGTTATCACTAACCTTAGTATGACATTCGTTTACTGTTACTGCAGGTTAAACAGCTTTTTCTGCCAACGTTACACCAAATAATATCCACTAATCTGAGTTTTTTTTTTATTATTATATATCAAAGTGTACGTGATAGTAGAGAAAAGGTATTTGAGACTTAGAATTACAGTTTATACAAACATTATATATAATATATATTTATATATAATTATTATGTATATATATAATATATATAATATACATAATATACATTTTTTTCTCAAGGTGACCATTCATGAGATAAGTGATCCATTCACTGCTGGAGTGTAGGTCCAGACAAGGCTGGAGTCTTGGGGGAGCTTGTGGCCAGGTGAGGCTCGAGTGTGGGGGGGAGAAGGTGCTTGTGGCCAGGTGAGGCTGGAGTCTTGGGGAGGGGGTGGTGTGCCTGTGGCCAGGTGAGGCTGGAGTCTTGGGGAGGGGGTGGTGTGCCTGTGGCCAGGTGAGGCTGGAGTCTTGGGGAGGGGGTGGTGTGCCTGTGGCCAGGTGAGGCTGGAGTCTTGGGGAGGGGGTGGTGTGCCTGTGGCCAGGTAAGGCTGGAGTCTTGGGGAGGGGGTGGTGTGCCTGTGGCCAGGTAAGGCTGGAGTCTTGGGGAGGGGGTGGTGTGCCTGTGGCCAGGTGAGGCTGGAGTCTTGGGGAGGGGGTGGTGTGCCTGTGGCCAGGTGAGGCTGGAGTCTTGGGGAGGGGGTGGTGTGCCTGTGGCCAGGTGAGGCTGGAGTCTTGGGGAGGGGGTGGTGTGCCTGTGGCCAGGTGAGGCTGGAGTCTTGGGGAGGGGGTGGTGTGCCTGTGGCCAGGTAAGGCTGGAGTCTTGGGGAGGGGGTGGTGTGCCTGTGGCCAGGTGAGGCTGGAGTCTTGGGGAGGGGGTGGTGTGCCTGTGGCCAGGTCAGGCTGGAGTCTTGGGGAGGGGGTGGTGTGCCTGTGGCCAGGTCAGGCTGGAGTCTTGGGGAGGGGGTGGTGTGCCTGTGGCCAGGTGAGGCTGGAGTCTTGGGGAGGGGGTGGTGTGCCTGTGGCCAGGTGAGGCTGGAGTCTTGGGGAGGGGGTGGTGTGCCTGTGGCCAGGTGAGGCTGGAGTCTTGGGGAGGGGGTGGTGTGCCTGTGGCCAGGTGAGGCTGGAGTCTTGGGGAGGGGGTGGTGTGCCTGTGGCCAGGTGAGGCTGGAGTCTTGGGGAGGGGGTGGTGTGCCTGTGGCCAAGTGAGGCTGGAGTCTTGGGGAGGGGGTGGTGTGCCTGTGGCCAGGTGAGGCTGGAGTGTGTATGGGGGGAGAAGGTGCCTGTGGCCAGGTGAGGCTGGAGTGTGTATGGGGGGAGAAGGTGCCTGTGGCCAGGTGAGGCTGGAGTGTGTATGGGGGGAGAAGGTGCCTGTGGCCAGGTGAGGCTGGAGTGTGTATGGGGGGAGAAGGTGCCTGTGGCCAGGTGAGGCTGGAGTGTGTATGGGGGGAGAAGGTGCCTGTGGCCAGGTGAGGCTGGAGTGTGTATGGGGGGAGAAGGTGCCTGTGGCCAGGTGAGGCTGGAGTGTGTATGGGGGGAGAAGGTGCCTGTGGCCAGGTGAGGCTGGAGTGTGTATGGGGGGAGAAGGTGCCTGTGGCCAGGTGAGGCTCGAGTGTGGGGGGGGGAGAAGGTGCCTGTGGCCAGGTGAGGCTGGAGTGTGTATGGGGGGAGAAGGTGCCTGTGGCCAGGTGAGTCCGGAGGGTACCAGGGTCATGATACAGCCACCACTTTTGGCTACCTACTTGCTTATATAGTTCTGTATACTGTTACACATAATTTGTAACTGTGATCATATTAACAAATGTACAGTGCTTTCTCAAGATTAATTTGAAAATTGTTTGAATAATAAACCTTAGAGTATTTAGGGAAGTGTGTAGCTTGGCTACATGCCCTTAGGGTGCTGCATTATTTGGAAATGTGGATATGTGTCCACAGAGTGCTGTGGTGTCTGTGATGTCACAACTTCCTCGGTGACCTAGAGTAGTGACCCTAGTGGTGATATAGCAGTGTAAATAAGTGTGTTTAGCAAAACAACAACATTGCAAAATTGAGGAAAATAAAAAAAGTTAGCTTTACATGTCCCATACTGGGGAACCTTGACAAGTAAGAAAGGGATAAATATGAATGACAACTTAAGCTACAGTGGTATAGATCCATATGATATGCCAGTATCACTGTCTTTAGAAAATGTATCATTGTTACTAGCTGTTATGTGTTCAGACATTGGGAACTATTTTGTATTCATGACCGTGTACATTAGTTGATTAAATAAGAGTGACACTGTAAAATCATGCGAAGGAAGAGAGCACATGGCTGGGTAGGTTGACCGGGTCTGGACAGGTTCGATTGGGGCCAAATTATTTAGGCTGTCATATAGAGCAAAAATCCCCTATTTTAGCAGAGAAATATTGTATACTGTATATCCTGCGCATACACTTTTAAACAATCAGTTATTTGTCTTAATATTAGATAATGCATTTCTTTATTTTATTAAGGCATTGTTTTAAAATGCACTACATGTACAATATGCTAGGAAGTGGTTCATAAAGAGCTAACCCTCACTTTCTCTAGTTACTGGCAAATATGATCATTAGAGATAGTGGCCCTTGGCTAAATTAGGATATGTTTTGTGTAAAAAAAAAAGAGGACTTCTTTTTGTTGTTGTTGTTGGAAAGATCATCCCTAATATGAAGTATGAAAGCATTCCTGCAAACTCATTTTGAAATTCAACTTAAATCTGTTATGTATACCATATCATTTTATTAATGTCTCTTCTTATTACAGTCTCCGTGGTGTAGTGGTAAGACACTCGCCTGGCGTTCCGCGAGCGCTTTGTCATGGGTTCGTATCCTGGCCGGGGAGGATTTATTGGGCGCAAATCCTTAACTGTAGCCTCTGTTTAACTCAACAGTAAAATGTGTACTTGGTTGTAAAAACGATTCTTCGCGGTGGGGATCGTATTCCAGGGACCTGCCCGAAACGCTACGCGTACTAGTGGCTGTACAAAAATGTAACAACTCTTTTATATACAGTATCTAAAAAAAAAAAAATGTTATTAGTTATTTGACCTGAAGGGTAATGGTAATTATCGAGAGAAAGCACTAAACCATTACAACTATTGTATATAGAACTTGGAAGGGATATGAAGATAAGAATTTAAGATAGGACAGAAGAAAGGAATGGTGTCCAACCACTTGGAGGGTCAGGGAATGAACACCAACCTGTAAGAAGCAAAATCATCGCTCTACTGTCCAGTCCAAGTGGTTGGTCCTAAAATGCAAGCTAATTTATTTTGTAGCATTTGAAGGTGTAAAGCTATGTTTTGGAGTGTAATTGAACATTACAAATTTTATTTTTATATTACAGAAGTGTAAAAAATGGAGGATAGACTGTTGGCTCGCATTGGCCCTACTGGAGGTGGTGATGTGAGAGCAGCTTGCAAGAAATGTGGATATCCTGGTCATCTTACATATCAGTGCAGAAATTTTGTTAAGGTTTGCAAGTAAATTTGAATGTTTTTTCTGAGCTTTTGATAACGATTTTGCACATGATTTAATTTGGAGAATTATTTAAGCATACGGTGTTACCGCCTTTTACAATCGTAATCCATTCCCAGAGACTCGTTATCAACCAAAAATTTGTCAACCAAAATGAATTTTTTCATAAGAAATAATGTAAATTGAATTAATTTGTTCCACACCCCCAAAAATATTAACTTAAAATACATTTTATATAGAATACTACTAATATTTTTTATACACAAAAAATCAGGTATACAGTTCCATACACAAACCATAAATAAAATAAGTGAACATTTAAGTGCACTTTACCTTTACTGATGACTCTTGGTGGCGATGGTGAGGAGGGAGGGAGGAGCGGAGTTGGTATATGGGGAGAGTGAGGAGGGAGGAGATGGTGGGACTATCCCCTGCTTGTTTTAAACACTTCTTTTTTGTCACTAAAAACTTGGAAAATATAGGTTCCCCTTAAACCCTACGTTCTCATGCAGCTTTAAGAATTGGCCTCTCTCTCCTCTTGCTATCATAATTCACTTAACTCTCAATGTGTGGTTATTGAAAATGGTCATACCTGCCTATGTGGAACAAAATTACAAAAATTACCAAAATTTATTTTTCATTAAATAATTAATAAATTGTAGGAAAATATAAGAACAATAATAATATATATTAACCCCTGAGAGGTGCAGCTTTTAATAGCCTGAGGGTTAATAGGTTTGAATGCTTTGGTCACTATTACTACTAACACTCACTATCTTACAAATTCCACGAACTGCATAATCTTCACAATGCCATGCTCATGCCAACCATTTTTCCCCATCCAAGATAATGTTTCTCTAAGTTAGCTGTCTTATTTATAGTAAGGAAGTTTCTCTTACTGTACCTGTACTACTCTTCAAATAATAACTTGCAAATAATGTTACATCAAAACAAATGCCAGTGGAAATTATTAACAAGTGGTGAGACCAAGCACATACTCAGAAAACACATGGTTGGGATTTATACCCTCAGTAAATCTGGGTGCCACTGAAAAAATGTCACACTCTTGTACAATTTATACAGTACAAGCTTAGTAAAACATTTTTTAAATTATTTCAAATTTTTATTCACTATTAACCCTTGGACAGCGGCAGGGGAGGAATGGCCATACCCACCAATGCACAATAATAAAATAAAAATTCCTAAACTTACTTTTCATTGTAGAATTATTAATTTGTATGCAAAATGTAAGAAAAACACTAAAATAAGTGAATAGTTATAATTTCACTGGGTGGAAGTGCTCAGCAAGGCTGCATCTGGCACTTAACACCCGGTGCTAGACTTTGGTGATGCTTCCTGTTTTGTCGTCGAATGTTTTACTGATTGTTTTATCACATGGTTTTTCTTTACTTACATCTACAAATAGCTATTATATCCAAATTTGCATCATACTTGTAAAAACCAGACAATGATTGCTTAAATCGTCATATGACAATAACCACATTACCCTAAGGATCGTCAATAGACAATAATCACCATCTGAGGATTAAAAGAGCAAGATTAGCAAAACCGAAAAAATCATACTACAGTATCTGATGCAAATGACTTCACTTGGCAGACACCAACAACTTGGATCTTGCTGCATTCCCTCTAAAATCTTATTTTCTGTGGGGAGCCCCATTGGCTTCCTGAAGCTATTCGAACTGATATAGTGCTTTATTAGTTTGTGGATTATCCGGCTGACTGTCCGGATAGTGTAACATCGGCAGCAAGTTAACCGGCTCCGATTTTTTATCTGGCTAAACCAGCTTTTATCCAAGCTCCCATGACCATTTTGGCCGGATATTGAGAACCTTATCTGGTCACGAATTTGGCCATATAAGGATGTTTTCCAGATGTTCGAATCCCGGATAATCGAGTGGTTACAGTACCTTTTCTTTCGGTAGGGGCTCCGTTCCCTTCGCTGTTGATGGGGCGCTGGGGGGAGCAGTTTGCTCTGTTGGCTCTTGCTTGGTCCCACAGTTAGTGGGCGCTTTTGGTTGTCTTCCGGCCTCTGGTAGCGGTGGACGGCTTCTCCCCCTTTGGGGGGTTTGGAGCTGGCGGGGTGGACTTCTTCCCCTGTGCTTCGTCTTGTCCAATCGCACCCACCAAGATAACGTGGTCAATCCACCCCATCCTTCCGGGGTTCCCATCTGCTCTATGGAGACACGAGCCTTGCAGTTCTTCTGGAGATGTTCAGTCTGTGCCCTGGATTCTTTGCCCTCTTCAGAAGACTGTTGTCTCCAGTCCGGCTTCTGTTGGGGCCGGGTACCTGGATGGTGGCCCTGGACCTCTGGGTCACTTCTTGGCACGTTCCTCTCCGCCAAAAGGCTTGCCGCTTTTGTTGCCTTCCCTAGTTTGTAATTGGCACTTGGTGTATTTATGCATCTTTACTGGATCTTGCTGCCCTGTCTGCTCAGGATTAGGTGTTTGGCCTACCTCGACGACCGGCTGGTGTGGGCTCCCAGTTGGTCTGGTTGTCTACTCGCCAGGGGTGAGGTTCTTTCCAGGTCGCTGGGTTCGATTTCCTGGTGATCTGGAGGCCGTTCCATCTGTTTTCGTTCTGGGTTCGAACCTGGCTGGGTCTTGTTTAGGGCTCTTGAACAGCTCCTTATCTTTCACTCCAGAAGCATTGCTGCGGCTGTGGTCCTGCCTACAGCTGATTATGAGGGGGTCCCGGGTTGCTCGGCGGTTGCTCGAGCAGTTGTGGGGGAGTCTGAACTTCGACGTGCTGGTCTGCTTGCAGGGTCGGGTTTGGCTTCAGCGTCTGGTTCCTTCGGGGACTTCCCTTCCGTCTTTCTTGCAATCGTTGGGTTCGTCCTCCGGAGATCTTGTGTTGGTGCTGCATCACCAGCTTCCTCTTTGGGGTTTTCGGGGTTCCATGCCTTGGCACCTCCCCGAGCCTTCGCTCGATGTGTTCACAGACGGGTCATCTCTCGACTAGGGCTTTGTGACCATTGCTCACCAGGTCAGCCAGGGATGGTGGTGTCTGTCCGTCCGTCGGGCTCACAGCACGAGTCGGGAGTTCGTGGCTGTCTGGTTTGCGCTTCGGAGGGTTCGGGTCACTCGGTGTTTTACCATCCAGTTCCATTCAGAGTGTTCTCCGGTGGTTTATTGCCGGAACCACAGGGTTTCTCTTGGGTCTTTGACCTTTGGGGTTGGTCCCTTCGAGTGGCTAATTTGATGGATTCTCGGGGTTTGGCTAGCCATACGGTTCATGTCCGGGGGGGTGTCCTACATCCTGGCAGACAGCCTGTCTCGGTTCATTCCTCTGTTCGCAAGGTTGGCCGGTCGTCGCAGACTTGTTTGTTGGCTCTGCCGAACGTGTGGATTTCTGGCCATGGACATCTTCGTGTCGCCGTGGTCTCGGCGTCTCCCATTCTATTTGGCACCCTTACCCGTCTGCGTGGCATTCACGGTCGAAGCCTTTCGGCAGGACTGGTTAAGTTGGGGGGTACCTGTTCCTCTTCTCCCAGTCCAGCTGTTGCTTCGGGTTCTGGCTCGGTTGGAGTCCATTCGCTAGGAGAGTAGTCCTTGTGGTCTCTTGGTAGCCGGCGCAGCTTTATTTTCAGATGCTGCTTGATAGGTGTCCGAACCCGGGGCGTTTTCCTGCGGCTCCGCCTCTTTTGGCCGGTCGGACCAATTCTGTACGTGACCGGTTCGGCCTTCTCCTCGGCTCTTCGCATCTGGTTTTTTGATGCGGGTGTATCACCATCTCTGATGATCAGGTGGCTTTGTTGATGGTGTCCCACCTGTGAGCTTCGCCTCGGCGACAGTATGACGTTCCTGGTGTTTCTGTTTGTCATTTTCTTGCTCTTTGTATGTTGTCTTCTCTTTCACATCGGGTTGTCTTGTCCTTTCTTGGGTTGTCAGGACTGTTAATTTGATGCTTCTTACTGTCACCTCGTTTCATGCGTTGCTGGTGGAGCTGCTCCGTCTTGCGTTCGGGGTGGACGTCACATCCGCCTCGTTCCATACGCTTTCTCGTGTTTTTTTTACTTCCAGCCTGCTCATGCAGCGCCTGAGCCGTTCTGGTCCTTGATCAGGGTGCCCTCTTACCTTTCTTCTCCTCAGTTTGTGGTAGCCCCTTCGGTTCAAGATTGTTTTTCATAGGCCATATTTTGTTTGCATGGGCCTCTGCGGTTCGGGTCGGGGAGTTTCCGGCTCTCTTCCTGTGCAGGGGTTTCTGTTCATTTGGTACTGGTGGTAGGTTTGTACGTTCGCAGCCTTTCTCCGTCCTTCTGGCGACGGTCGAGACGGCTGTTTTCTGGAGGGGTTTTTGGGTTATTGATGCTTGGTTGGTTCGGCCGAGGGTGCGTCATGTGTTGTCCTGTTGCGGCTCTTTGCTGTTACCTGCATACCATGACTGGGGATGCGATTTGGGTTGATCCGGTTCCCCTCATTCCCTGTTTCAGGGCTTGGGTCTCCCAGGTCGTCCTCAGAGTTTTTAAATCTACCAGCCTGCGGTCTATCCTTACGCCCACGCCGCTCGGACCTTTGCAGCTTTCGCTGCCGTGTTGGTAACTTCTACGGCTCATTTTGGGCGCGAGGATTTGGGGGTCACACAGGTTCCTGGCCGCCTGTTCTTTGTGCGCGTGTCTGCTCCTGTGCGTTCTTGTGTTGCCTTGGGTCGCAGGTTGCAGCCTGTTGTCTCGGCTTCGCGTTGCGGAGTTTGTCTTGGCCACCTCCTGGGTCAGCCCTTTCTTTTCCTTCTCTTTGGGTATGAAGCTCCAGGAAGCCGTAGGGGCTCCCCGCAAAAAACCGGCATTGAATGTAATGAAACGCCGTTTTCTGGGTGAGCCCCAGAGGCTCCCTGGCAACCCTCCCTCCCCACTGGTCGGCGTTTTTTTCGCGTTGGTTGAAGCTTAGCTTCTAAACTAATGCTAGGCAGCCTGTCCGGTGAGGTCCGGGGTCCCCCTTCCCCTCTCGGGGCAGGAAGGGCTGCATGGACGATCGGCGCGGCAGTAAATTGTGATGTTTGCTTGTTTCCTTGGAATTGTAGGGAGTTTCTACCTCTCTGTTCGGTTTTGTGTTTTAGTTTTTTACCATGTGGGGTTTTTGTTATGCCTACCTTTCTGAGTGCTTAACCTCGGTCAATGGCAGATAGGAAAACCCCAACCACAAGGGGTTTTTCCGGGGCCATTGCTCCCTGAAACCTCTGAAGGGGCCAGGTTCTTGCGCTGGTCCTTGGTAGGTCTGAACTCCTTAGCTAATGTCCCGGTCTAATATAACATACATTAGCCTGATAAGCTAATGTATTTATTATAGCTAATAAAACCAGCGTTTCATTACATTCAACGTTGTTTTTTTGGTAATATGTCTTAGGCTGACATTCGGGTATGGGATTTTGGAGGTTGAACAGGGTCCTGGCCGTCTGTTGTGAACGTTCCGGGTCCTGTGTGGCCTTCGGCCGTTGGGTGCTGCCAGTTGTCCCGCCTTTGTCATGAGGCGTCCAATGCTGCCGCCGCCAGGGTAAGTCTCCTTTTTCCTTCTATGTGGTATATAGCTTCAGGGAACCATAGGGGCTCTACCCAGAAAACCAGCGGTGAAGTCTCCAATCTGCTGGTGTCAGTGCTTGGACGCCTAGGAGGGGGTCGCTAACGAGCGAGCGCGCTGGTTGAGTGGATGCTTGTTTGTTGTTTCCTCTTGGGAAAGGAGTTCTTGGGCTCTGTTCAGTCTTGGGTTGCAATGTTTTTACCAGTTGGGGGTTTGTAATGGTCCTCCTACCTTTCTGGGTGATACTCCCAGTTGATGGCAGACATAACTATACTCTCACAAAGTGGAATGTTCTTAAGCCATTGCTCCCTTTGCTTCTGAGGGAACCAGGACCTGGCTCGTGGTTTCCAGTAGGCTCAAAACTCCAATTAACTGATGCTCTTGACTAATATAATAGATATCAGCCCATTAGCTTCAGAGAGCTTCCAGGGCTCAACCCACGAAATGACGTTTCATTACATTCAATGCTGCTTTTTTGTTGGCTTTGGCCTCTGGGGGGTCAAGTTGGTGAGCTTCATGTTCTTCTCAGATGTAGAGGGTTTTGCTTCTCTGGTCCTGGAGGTCATTTTGTTTGTTTGCAGCCCCCCTTTCCTTCTTTTCTGGCAAAGATTGGAATGGGTGGCTTCCGGAAGAGTCCGTTGGTGGTGGATGCTTGGTTCGGCCCAGGGTGCTTCATGTCTTATGCCCAGTGACGGCTTTGCATAGCTACCTGCGGGTCACTGGATCGGTGACAGTGGATGTGCTCTGGGTGGATCCTGTTTTCCTTGTTTCAGGGCGCGTGTGTATTAGGTTGTCCACAGTGTCATCAAATCTCGTCAGCCAGTGGTCTACCCTCGTGTCCATGATATGCAGGAAATATGCTGCTCTGGCTGCTGTTTTGGTAACATGTCTTGGGTTAACAATCGGGTACGGGTGTTTTGGTGGTTGAACTGGGTCCTGGCAGCCTACTAACTCATGAACGTTCCGGGTCCTCTCTGGCCTTGTCATGGCCGAATGTCTCTTCATCTTGAGCCCTGCGGTGCTGCTGCCTCCTGGGTAAGTCCCTGTTTTTACTTATCTGTGGGTAGTTAGCTTCAGAGAGCTGATGGGGCTCCCCACAGAAAACCAGCTTTGAATGTAATGAAATCCCATTTTCTGGGTGAGCCCCGGAGGCTTCCTGACACCCTCCTTCGCTCCGGTCTGATTTTCATCATTCAAGAACTGAAGCGAGCTTGTTCCCCCCTCGTCTTTGGGGGAGGGGAAGCACTGAGTGAGTGTGCTAGTTGGATGATGTGTTGTTTGTTTTTCTATTTTGGGGAGTTACAGTACTGTATTTTACTTTGTTTGGATGTAGGTTGCAATTTTAACTAGCTTGTGGTTTCGCCTATCTTTCTGGGGGCCTTTTCTGGTTGATGGCAAGTATGACATACTCTGAATGTAGTACTCATAGGCCATTGCTCCCTGCGCCTCTCTGAGGGGACCAGGCTCTGGCTCGTGGTTCCAGCTAGGCACAAGATCCCCTGTGACTGATGACCCCAAACTAATAATGTACATGTCAGTTTGGGTAGCTTCAGGGAGCCTCCAGGGCTACCCCCAGAAAATGGCATTTCATTACATATTTTTTTTTTTTTTTTTTTTTTTTTTTTTGCAAGGCTATAAATCCATGTACACCTTAAAATATTTTAGCATGCATTTGCAACAAGTTGTCTCAATGTAATTAGTGTATATGATTTATACCCTCTTCCACTATGAAACTTGTCTTGCTCATCACTAATCAGTTTCTAAGTAATTGACCAAACTCTTCTGATCACTATTCTTTTACTTTGGCCACTACACTGGAAACTAATGCCTCTATATTTCCTATTCAATATGTTCTTTATTTGTATAGTATTTCAACTGTAATTATTTTTACATACAGAGTATATCTCGTGAACACTAGCTTTCCCCAAATTTCAGCTTCCTCATTGATGTACTCATTTCTTCTATAGATATTGGCTGATATAGTATGTTGCATTTTTCTTGCCATGAAAGCCAGTCACATTCACATTAGCACCTTTTTAACACACTCTTCTAGTAGACTTTCAATATTTTATCAATTTGAATATTTTGAAACTAAATAGCGTTTGTTATTTAAAGAGTAAATTTGCTTTTAGGTACAGTAATCCCTTTAAAACACTTCAGCCAGTCTCCATAAAATATGTAACCTGCGTACAGTACTTCGGCATATAGCAGGGCATATCAATTTGGAGTGAACTTAAATAGTTCACTCTATTTATTTACGTTTTACTTCATTTTCGTTTTACTGAAAATAAATTTTGTTGGCATCAGGAATTTGTTCTTGGCAGTTCTTGGCCCGTCCTCATAAACAACGGTCAAAGTCCATTCCATGCACCCGCCAAACCTCCTGTTTATGAATGGAAAAACGGTTTACACACGACTCACAACCGATGTCTGAAAAAGCACTTTGTAACAAGTGCTATGCTGACGACTTGTTCGAACCACAACGCTGTAAATGCTTTACCCAAGTACTACAAATAACCACCAACAGAACCTAAACACCTAACCTAACCAATACTTAAATATGCACAATATGCTAATACATGTACTGTATATAATAATATTTTATTGTTTAGAAAATTAATATTTTGAATGAACAGTTTAGTTCATTTATTATGCACCCCATACCCATCTTGTGGGCAGTAGTGGAAAGGGTTACAGAGGCACATAGTGGGCTCAGGGACTGAACCCCACAATTCATTTAGCTAAGCAAGTTGCAATCTTGATGAGCTAGAATGAACAGAGTATTAAAATTTATGAATACTGGAGTTGACTGCTGGATGGAATGGACTTAGTCTGAGGACTGGTTGGTTCTTGGGGCAAAAGTTTAATAGTTCATTATTAATATTAAGGAGTATGAAGGGAAGTTGTTACCATTTTTGTTTGCATTACAGGTTGACCCTAAGAAAGATGTTGTGCTTGATGTTTCATCAACTTCTTCAGAAGAGAGTGACCATGAGACACCTTTGACACAACTCCATACTCAAGAACTTCTAGCAAAGGTAGTATCAAAGTGGGATCTCTGCTGGAAACTTGTTTTATTGTGTCTGTCCTACCTTCATGGGAAAATGCATAATGAGGAAGATACCATACTAGAATTAATTAACACCTAAGTATTTCATTTTGACATGTCATTTGTGTTTTCTTACACGAGATGAAATTAATGCAGGTGATGAGTAACAGTAATGTGGCTGAAGATATGATGACCAAACCATGTCAGAAAATTAAGAAACGACGTTGTTTTGGTCTGTCCTTTGGCCATTATCAAGTTTTGTAATTACATGACTTGATAATGGTCCAGGATGGACTAAAATTTCGTAATTTCTTCATTTTCTGACGTGTCGTTTGCTCATCAGAAAATTAATAACAGTAAATAAGAAAAAATGATGATAGCATGTTCGAAATTTAGGCACAATTTGGTTGGATCATGTTCGGTGAATTCTAGGACCATTTGCTTTATTACAACAGAGTTTTGGTTATCTCGAGTTGCACGTTATTGTTAGTTATTCTTTATTCTCTGAGTTGTTTATCAAGTAAAATATGCAACAGACTTTACTGAAACAGCAGTATATGGTGAAGGTTCTGCATAATCAGTATTGTTGTGCAGCAGCACATACAGTACGTTGGAGTAGAGATCAAGGAAATGTAAAATAATGAACTACATTTGTGTTACTTTGGATGTAACATTGTCACTGCTCTTATGGTGTTTACTCCCTTGGCATTCAAATGGCTCCAGTCTATCTGCGTTTACCTCCAATGCTTAAATAGTGATATGAGGTTTTCTGGGAGGGCTTCAAGGTTGTTACTAACCTTTCTATTTAGCTCTGCACTTATCAAATCACAACAGGCCCTTGAGTCATTAATAGCCTACTGGAGACCAAGGGACAAAACCCTGGCACTCGTAGAGGCTCAAGTAGCAGTGGATGCTACTTGAGCTCACCCTTGCCAAGGAGATCTCTCCTGCCTCCTGCGCTGCCATCTTTTTTTTTTTTTTTTTTTTTTTTTTTTTTTTTTTTTTTTTTTTTTTTTTTTTTTTTTTTGAGATATATACAAGAGTTGTTACATTCTTGTACAGCCACTAGTACGCGTAGCGTTTCGAGCAGGTCCCTGGAATACGATCCCCTGCCGCGAAGAATCGTTTTTTCATCCAAGTACACATTTTACTGTTGCGTTAAACAGAGGCTACAGTTAAGGATTTGCGCCCAGTAAATCCTCCCCGGCCAGGATACGAACCCATGACATAGCGCTCGCGGAACGCCAGGCAAGTGTCTTACCACTACACCACGGAGACTATCTCTCGTAAAGGTATTCCTTATTCCGACTTTTACCCGGTTATCCATTCCTCCATCCTTACCTGTTGGCAGGCTTGTTGGTCGTCTGTTACTGGTAACAAACTATGTTCTCTTAAAGGTTGTGTGTCCTCGTGGCAGTCCTACCACCATAACCGGCGATGGGAAACGGCTCTGGCGAGGTTGTGTATTGGCCATACTCGCTTAACTAGTGGTCACTTGATGGAGCGCCACCCTGCTCCTTATTGTCCTAATTGCATTGTCCCTCTTACGATCGTGCATATCCTTGTTGAATGTCCTGACTTCCGGGACGAGCATGTGTCTTGTTTTCTGACCATCCCCCGCGGTCGCTTGTCTCTCGATAGTATTGTTGGTGACTGATACTTTTGATATCGTTCGCCTTATGCGTTTCTGTTCTCACATTGGCTTCCTTGGTGATATTTAGCACCCTCTGATTATCCCGCACATTTGATGATGCTACATAACCTTCCCGATTTGGTGCCTTCTTTTTGATAATTACTTACTTTACTAGGATCTAGCACGCTCAAGAATCTTAATCGCCGCCACTACCAGACCGATAACCAATGCTGTCAATTAATCAAGGTCTGGACCAATTAAGTAACCATTAACCCTTGGGGTAGGTTATCCCCAATTTCATGGAACGGGAGGTATTAGTTTACATTAAGTGTGGGAATTACTTGAAAATAAGGGAATATCTCTGGTATTTGGAAAGATTAGGCCGACTTGAAACCTGGGTATCGATTTAGCCCAATAAAGCAGACTCGTGGACCAATTGGTAAAGACAGACACATAATGTTTGGGAATACTAAAAAATACCAAAGAAAAATCTTAATCAAGTTTATTAACCACTTAACTGCACCAACCGAGAAAACTTTTTTATTTTTTCATACCCATTCTAAATGTGTGCGAGGTTGGTTGTGTACGAAATGGACTCTTAGGACTTTTAGTGAGAGGCAGCCATCTTGGAAAAAATTCCCAGAATGCCCTAGGGCTGCTGGCTGGGTTAGTAGTGAGTGACCATGGGTGGCGCACGCACCTCTGGCACCCAAACACCTATCCGACGCGGTGTTGAAAGATCGCTCTATCGGTGAAATTCAAACCTTATTGTTTGAAGAACATAAGGGTCATAATATTGAAGCTAGGCGCAATAAGTACCTAACACAAAGGTCGGATGCAAGTGATACAGCACCTATGAGGACGATACAGTGAGCGTATCCAATTGTAGCTCTGAGCGCCATCCTTGCCCACCTATGCTATGCTATCTCCAATTTATTTGGATGATACATAGATGAATCGTTTTCTGCGTTCAGTGATGATGCATCTGATACAAGTAGCATAGATGAAGAGTGTTAGTGGCTTCCATGGTGGTGTTTTCCATAGATATTTTCAAGAGTAGCTGAGTAACGTGTCCCATGGTGCGCATGGCGTATATATACGCCATAGGGTGCCAGGCCTGATTCAAATGGCCCGCGGCTACACGGGGTTCACAGTAGCTTCCTCAGGGCTCTTGTAAACAGATGCCATTTTAAAAAAAAATCGTGGGCAATATTCTCAGGTGTTAGAGGCACAGTACTGTTGGAGCAACCAAGGCCGGCGCACGCAGCATGAGCGAACAGCATTGATGTTCAGCTTGTGACCACAGCATCGCCGAAAAATGTCAAAATAAATATATAATTGTTATTATTTAGCGATGACAATATTACAGATGACCAATGACTGTGATATAAATAACCAGGGTTGTGATAATAGCAGGATTGTTGTAATAATTAGCGCTGTGGGAGGAGTGATGCTGAGAGACGGAGGGAGACAGCATCGTTTACTGTGTGGCCACCTGTTATTGTTTGCATTCACCATACCAGGTCAGTGGTTCTCTATGGTGAACACAAATGTAGATACTTATATATAATGTGTGTATTAGTGTAATAACAGCAAAAGGATTATGCTGGGAGGAGCCATATGAGTGACGGAGGTGACGTCGTCTGCACGATTTGTCTAGCTGTTTAGAGGGTGGCCACTATGCTCTTTGGGCGCACTACAAGCTTAGGTGTACAGTTACGGTGCATAAAACATGTAGATATTTATATATAATATGTGTATATAGGGTAATAACACTGCAAAAGGTATTGTTGGGGGAGAAAGTATAGTGCGTGTGACCTTGAATGAGTGAGGGAGCCGCCAGCCGCCATCTGTGTATAGCGACGACTCTTAGTGCCTGAACTAACTATATCAGCTTAGCTGTACAGTTGTGGTGAACAAAATATACACATACTTATATATAACGTCTGTATATAGTGTAATAACACCACAACTGGTGTTGTTGGGGGAGAAAGTTTAGTGCGTGTGACCTTGAATGAGTGAGGGAGCCGCCATCTGTGTATAGCGATGACTCTTAGTGCCTGAACTAACTATATCAGCTTAGCTGTACAGTTGTGGTGAACAAAATATACACATACTTATATATAACGTCTGTATATAGTGTAATAACACCACAACTGGTATTGTTGGGGGAGAAAGTTTAGTGCGTGTGTTGAGAGAGTGGCAGCGAGTGGCTGGCTGGTGTCTGGCGGTAACTCCTCGTTGCTTTTCGACTCTCAATACCAACTTAGTGGTTCGTTATGGTGACCAAAACATGCCAATACTTATATATAACCTGTGTATAGAGTGTAATAGCAGCAAAACTATTTGTTCATTGTTTTATAAACATAATAATTGAATCACTAATATGCACATCATACTTTTGAGTATAGCGATTATTAACCACTTTTATTATATAAATATATTACAATACACACTATTGAATAATATTACTGCAAAAAAACTAAGAAAAAATCAATCTGAGACATTGAAACAATTATGTAATAATATCTTTGTGGCAACTCCCATCTGTCAACGCGCGTGACGCTGACCGGGTCTGACGACCGCTCTGTCAACGCCCACTTTTTGCCAGACTTCCTCGGTCAATTGCGCCCAAAATATGCCACCTACGATTTTTTTTTTTTTTTTTTTCCGTGCTCAGGGGACAAAAATTAACATGTTTAGAAGACGAAAAAAAATTTTTGAATTTTTTTTTTTTCTTGCGCACAGGGGTGTAAATGTCCCAAGGACCCCTGAGCAGTGTAAGGGTTAAACAGATTGGTTATTACCACAATTTCAGTATTATTAAATATAATGTTAAATATTTAACTTTAATTTCTTCACATTACTGAATTAACAAGATGGAGTCTTTGGGGTAGAGGGAGGGTGGAGGTGAGGGCGAGACGACTCCTGGTGACCTGACCTAAGGGTGGTATTGTCAGATGTCTCGTAAGTCATCTGCAATTGACGGTATACATCCCTGATATCAAACTTTACATTCATGTTAGCCTAGCATGCATACTTAATCCAGATTGGTTATTACTGTATCTATTTTTAATTATCCATTATTTGTTGAATTACTACAAAAGAGATGGCCATCTTTTATTCTAGGTGCTAATCCTTAAAGCCCAGGGAAGATAACCCATGTTTGCCTCCCTGGTACAGAGTACCACCAGCCTGCATTTTTTTGAGACCACGTGGTTCAAATTTAATGTCTATGATCTGAGGTCTATAATTTCTACAACAAGCTAGTTTGTTACATTCTTTCCCAGCTGGCCGAGTTGGTTTCATCGCAGGTTCAGACCTGGCTAGGCCTTGTCTTGGATTCTCGGCTGGCTTACCTTTCTTTGCTGTAGATAGTTCTGCTTCACTTGGATGTGCATCTCCAGATGGTGTGGGAAAGTCCCTGGGTTACTCCACGGTGGCTCTAGTAGCTTTGGGAAAGACTGAACTTGGAGTGGGTGGTTTATCCCATGAGTGAACGATATGGAAGAAAATGCAAGACTGAACCAGTGAAGAGCAGAGGTGCCATAGGCATAATCAGAGAGCACTGTATAAACATCAGAGGTCTGCAGTTGTTCAACGTCCTCCCAGCGACTATAAGAAATATTGCCGGAACAACCGTGGACATCTTCAAGAGAAAACTGGACTGTTTTCTAAGAGACGTTCTGGATCAGCCGGGCTGTGGTGGGTATGTGGCCCTGCGGGCCGCTCCAAGCAACAGCCTGGTGGACCAAACTCTCACAAGTCGAGCCTGGCCTCGGGCCAGGCTTGGGGAGTAGAACAACTCCCAGAACCCCATCAACCAGGTATCAGAATTTGGCTTTGGGTACTGTACCTGTTTTTTTCAGGTTTTGTCGTTTTCACCATTTTTCGGGTTTTGTCATTTTTGTCATTTCAAAGCTTGTTAGGTGCAGGCCTTGTTGGCCCTTTGGTGAATTCTGGTTTGCCAGTTTCCTCTTTCTGCTTTTCGGGGTTTTTGTTCAGTAGCGCCTTCTTACTGTGGCACTTGATCTGATTATGGATGCCTCAGCCCTGAGTTGTGGCTTTGTAACCAGTGTTTATCAGGTTTCTCAGTTATTGGACTGGTTCTCTTCATCAAGCGTACAGCATAGTTCACAAGTTTGTGGTGGATTGGCTTGGTATGTAGCACCCGTCTTCCTTGGGGTCCAACTCCACTCCAACTGTTATAAAAGTGGGGGTTCTGTTCCTTCAACCCTGGTGGATGGTTTCTTTGCTTGCAGTCTTCTTGTTTCTTTCTGGCTATGAACGAGTTGGCTGGATTCAGGAGGAGTTCTTTAGTTATTGACACTTGGTTTGTTCTGCCAGGTTTTATGGTTGGTGGCAGCCCTCCATTGTTATTTACTCACCTAGTTGTACTTGCAGGGGTTGAGCTTTGACTCTTTGGTGCCATTTGTGTGCCACTCAGTAGGTTCCAGGTGATGCTTTGTTATTCTAGTGTCCTTGGTCTCTTGTTTCAAGGCCTGTTTGTCTCAGATCATCCATATTGCTTTCAAGTTTAGCCAGCCTGCAGTGTACCCTCAGGGCCATAATGTTTGGAAATTTGCAGCCTTGTTGGCTGCTTTTACCAAAAGGTCTTGGGCCGATATTCGGACTTGGGGGTTTTGGTGGCTCATTACCTAGCTCATGTGCAGGGTGCCTCACCATGCATGTGTGGCATTAGGTAGGGGTTACCCATTGGTGATTTTTTCCCCCCCCCTCCAGGAGTTATGGTTGTCCAAGCTCCTCCACCTCGGGTGAGGTTCCCCTTTCTACAACACAGTATGTTTTGTTCTGTGGAAAGATAGCAACAGGAAGCAACCTTGAAGCCCTCCCAGAAACCTAGTATTAAATGTAATGAAATATATCTTTCTGGTGGGTCAAAGGTGATTTGCTTATGGTCAGCACATGACTATAATATCTCTTTATTTGGATCTGACACCTGGTGCTGCCATCTGGAGGTGTGGTAGGTGGAACTAGCGGAACTAGCAGTGAAATGACCTTACTGCTGGGTATCTCATTTCTGTGTGTTCATTTGCTTTATTGTCTGTTTTGTCTCGCACTACATTTTTGGTGACTTTTTCTTGGTTAGGGAAGTCTAGCATCCCAAGCTGCTTGCACATCTGTGAGGGTGCTAGGTTTTGTCCTCTGGTCTCAGTTAGGCTATCAACCCTTTAACTGCATGTATCAACCTGGGTCATTTCATCAGTGTTGCATGTGTCAACCAGGGTTGATTTTAGGTCTTGCTTAAAATATAAAACTTCTGCGGTTACACAGGGTTCACATCCAGCTCTTCAGGACTCCAGTAAACAGACTTCATCTTGGAAAAATTGTACTTGCAGGGGTTGAACTCTGGCTCTTTAGTCATGGGCACCACCTGGGTGTGAGGGGCCTCAGCACTAAAACAGCAACCTTGAGTAGTGCATGTAGAGGCAGGTCACAGCACTGCCATGCAGCTCATGCCTACTGTGTAGTGATGCAAACGATCTTGACAGTTGTAAGGATTATGTACATAGTTCAGATATTGGTGAACTTGATGCAGGTGACAATGTTCACAGCGTGTGGCACACAACCACACACTGAAACTAGAACTGTTTCCAGAACAAGGAAACAGGATTGGTTGGACAGAAATTGCAAGAGGGCAAGAGACCAAAAGACACAAAAATGGAATCAATATAAGAGGCCAAACCCCTCAAACATACCAACGATACAAAGAGGCGAGCAACAACTACACGGCAGTGAGAAGAGAGGTAGAAAGAAATTTTGACAAAGGGATAACGGACAAATGTAAAACAGAACCAGGCCTATTCTATAAATTCATAAACAGCAAATTGCAGGTAAAGGATAATATTCAGAGGTTGAAAATGGGGAAACGGATTCACAGAAAATGAAATGTGAAAAACATTAAACAAAAAGTTCCAAACACTCCAAAGAGTGTTTGTGCAAAAGGAAATCTTCAGAGAACCAGACACAATAAGAATTCCAGAGAACAACATAGTGAGATGAAGTGGAAAATATGCTTAACCACTGTGATGCGGCGAGTTTGTGAAATTATCCCCCTGTGCGCATGAAATAAAGTGTTCCCCAAAATTCTTTTTTCTTCATAAAATGTTCATAAAATGATAAATTTCCTTCCCTGAACATGCCCCCTCCCCATCCGGCCTGTTGGCACCATGAGGGGGCTTGGTGGCCGGCTGCCGGAGTGTGATGCTCCGTGGGACAGTCCTCTGTCCTTTTGTGGCTTTATGCTCCTGCTGCTGTCTTCTCTAATTGTGCCGGATCGCTTTTCCTTTTCCTTATGTTTCGTTTTCTCCCCCCTCTTCTCCTATCTGTTTGTCGTTTCCTGCCGACCTTTTGCTTGTTTTGGTTATTCTTTTGGACTTCTATTTTGATGCCCGGGTGCTTGAGGAGGCATACTCTTGCACCCGTAGAACTGTAGTACCCAACATCGAGAGCGAGGGGAACCTTTTATTGTCAATCCTCCTTTCGTCACTGAACCCGACCTCGACGGACTGACGGTTCTTAAGGTGGCGTTTGTGGGGCGTATACTCACGACGCACCCCTAGGGGGCCCCGGCATGATCGGCAATGGCTTCTTGTTGGGTGTTCTGCCTCTAATTGTGGCTCTATGGTGGGTATGGGTGAATATTCGTAAATGAATATTTTTCTCTTCGTACCTATGTCTAATTCTGTTCCTCACTTACCTTCTCGGGCTCGTGGGGTGGGCGACCAAGCCCCCGAGTCGGTCCGTATTGGAAGACCGGGCTCTGTTGCCTCCGCTGCATTGGGCTCCGACCTTGTTCCTCCTTTGGCCTCTCTTGACTACTCCCCTCAGCTCCCCTCCCTCCTCTGGGGTTGGGTCGAGCCCCAAGCCCAGTAGGGGGCATGGGTAAACACCCATGCCCCCTAACCCTGATTTTGCTGACCCGATCCCGACCCTGATCATCTTTAACGTGCTATGTTGCTCTTTCGCCTTTGTTTCTTCCTTGTTCTCTGTTGTTGTCCTTTCTCTTCTCGTCAATGTCTATTCTTCAATAGAATGTTCAAGGTTATTACGCCAATTTCCTTGAACTCCAACTTCTGATTTCGCGGTGTTCGCCCCTTTGTGTATGTCTCCAGGAGCCGATGCTTAGTTCTCGTCCTGGTGGCTTTTGTTCTCTTTCTTCCCCCCCCCCCCCCCCCAGCTGTTGCTGGGGCTCCTTACTCTTCTGCTCTCTTGATTCGCTCTGATGTTCCCTTTATCCCCTTACTTTTTCCTTCGCCTCTCCATTGTTCTGCTGCTTATATCTTTGTGAGGAAATGGTACACCGTTTGTTCCGTTTATCTCCCCCCGAGTGTCCCGCTTTCTCTTCCCAATTTGAAACACCTACTGGACTCCTTGCCGGAGCCTGTGCTCCTGTTGGGTGATTTCGGTTGTCGTTATTCCCTTTGGGGTAATGTTCTGACGAACACCCGAGGTCGCCTTCTTAAGCCGTTTATCCTCTCTTCTTCCCTGTCTCTTCTGAATTCCGGTGAGCCCACGCATTTGGACTCTCGGAATCCTACCCTTTCCTGCCTTGATCTTTCTCTTTGCTCGTCTTTTCTTTACTTGGATTTCATGTGGCAGGTTCTTGATGACCTCCATGGCAGTGACCATTTTCCCATCCTTGTTACCTTTTTCTCTTTTCACCCTCCCCTCTCCTTCCCTAGGTGGCAATTTGCTAAAGCGGACTGGAACCTATTTACCCTCAGTGCTGCTCTCTCTGACCTCTCCCTTCTGCCTCTCCCTCGCTCTCTCCTCCTTTTTCATGACACTGTCATCGAAGCTGCCCTCCGCTCTATTCCTCGCTCTTCCTCTCGGAGTCTACAGAAATGCGTTCCCTGGTGGAATGCAGACTGTTCTCAGGCTGTCCGCTGTAAGCGTGCAGCCAGGAAGAGACACGGCCGTCGGCAGACGGCCGATTCTTTTCTTTCGGAAGGCAAGTGCGGTGGCCCGTAGGGCCATCCGTACGGCTAAACGTGAATGTTTGGCATCTTATGTCTCCACCATTATGTCCGAAACTCCTCTGCCACAGATCTGGAAGCGTATCCGCAAGATAGCGGGGAAGTTCGTTCCTAATGTTTCACCGGTCCTTCACCTTCGTGGTACTCTTGTGGCGGACCCGTTGCAGGTCGCTTCCGAACTGGGTTCCCACTTTTCTTCTGTTAGCTCTGGTCTTCATCTTCCCCAATTTTTCCTTCTTCGTAAACCTGTCCTTGAATCTTGTCATTTCGATTTCTGCACTTGTCTTCGACTTCCCTATAACGATACCTTCTCTCTCTCTGAACTTCGTTCTGCCCTTTCCCTCTGCGGTTCTACGGCAGCGGGCTCCGATGGCATTCATTATGAGATGCTTCGCCCCTGCTATGCACGTCTCGGTATTTACCGAGTCTGTATAATCAGATCTGGGAGTCGTCGTCAGTCCCTGAGGACTGGCTCGATGCTGTTGTCCTCCCTGTTCGCAAACCAGGGTCTCTGGGAACATCCCCTTAGGACTTTCGCCCTATTGCCCTCACAAGTTGTGTCTGCAAACTCTTTGAACGTATGGTTAACGTTCGTCTGATGTGGTTCCTGGAACACCATCACCTCCTCTCCCCTTCTCAATTTGGTTTCCGCAAGTGCCGCAGCACGACAGATGTCCTGGTGAACTTGGAGGTCTATATTCGTACTGCTTTTGCTGCGAAGACCTCCGTTGTTGCTGTCTTTTTTGATCTGGAAAAGTCTTACGACACCACTTGGCGATATCATATTCTATCTCAACTTCATTCTTTTGGCCTTCGTGGTCATTCTCCTTCTCTTTCTCCGCAGCTTCCTCTCTCGTCGTTCCTTTCGGGTGCGCCTTGGTACCGCTCTCTCTGCCTCTTTTCAGCAATACGAAGGTGTGCCCCAGGGTAGTGTTCTGAGCATTACTCTTTTTCTGGTTGCCCTCAATAGTCTTCTTTCCTCTCTTCCTTCTGGTGTCTTCTCCGCTCTCTATGTTGATGATCTTACCCTTTGCTGTCAGGGTGATGATTCGCCTCTCCTTCAGCGCCGGCTTCAACTTGCAATTGATGCCGTGTCCTCTTGGGCCACCTATCATGGCTTCAAGTTCTCTACTTCCAAGACTTGTGCCATGACTTTTACGCGGAAACGGGTCGTTCTTTGTCCCTCTTTGTCACTTTATGGTCATCCCCTTGAATACAAAGATTCCACGAAGCTTTTGGGGTCATTCCTTGACACTCGTTTGTCTTGGTCTCCCCATATCTCTTACCTCCGTGTTGAGTGCTCTAAGGCCCTTACCCTCCTTCGGGTCTTGTCCCATACTTCTTGGGGGGCAGATAGGTGCACTCTCCTTGCTTTACATTCCTCTCTCGTCCTGTCTAAGCTCGATTATGGTTGCCCTGCTTACTCGTCTGCTTCTCCTTCTACTCTTCGCCGTCTTGATGCTTTGCACCATACTGGGTTGCGCCTCAGTTCTGGTGCCTTTCGTTCGACTCCCATCCTTAGCTTGTATGTTGACACTGGCTTCCTGTCTCTCCAGGACCGCCGTGATCGCTACTGTCTTCGCTATCTTGCGCGGTCCTTGCAACATCCTTCCTCTCGCCTCTGTCGTGCTTTAACTTTTACCCCTCCTGCGGTTCCTGTTCCTCTTCACCACCTCCCTCTTTCTGTCCGGTTATCTCGCCTACAGGATTCTCTTTCCGTTCGTATTTCTGATGTTTCTCCTCGTGTTGTTCCTTCTTTGCCCCCGTGGAGGGTCACTCTTCCGCGGTTTTGTACATCCTTGACCCGTATCACTAAAGCTTTTACCCCTCCTACGGTTCTAAAACGCCTTTTCCTCGAGCACTTTTCTTCTCACTCCCGCTCCGTTTCTGTCTTCACCGATGGGTCTAAGTCTGCGGATGGTGATGGTTACTCTGTTGTTTTTTCCTGATCGCACTTATATGTGTCGCTTACCTCCGGAGACTAGCATCTTTACAGCAGAGCTTTATGCTATTCTCTATGCTCTTCGTCTCCTGCTTTCTCGTTGTCAGTCTTCCTTTGTAATTGTTGTTGACTCTCGTAGTGCCCTCATGGCTCTCGGGTCCTTTAATCCGGTTCATCCAGTAGTTGTCGAGATCCAGCATTGGCTGTTTCTTGTTCACAGTAAATTTAAGTCGGTTGAGTTTTGTTGGGTTCCCAGCCATATTGGTGTGTAATTACCTAAGTGTAATTACCTAAGTGTAGTTACAGGATGAGAGCTACGCTCGTGGTGTCCCGTCTTCCCAGCACTCTTTGTCATATAACGCTTTGAAACTACTGACGGTCTTGGCCTCCACCACCTTCTCACTTAACTTGTTTCAACCGTCTACCACTCTATTTGCGAAGGTGAATTTTCTTATATTTCTTCGGCATCTGTGTTTAGCTAGTTTAAATCTATGACCTCTTGTTCTTGAAATTCCAGGTCTCAGGAAGTCTTCCCTGTCGATTTTATCAATTCCTGTTACTATTTTGTATGTAGTGATCATATCCTCTTTTTCTTCTGTCTTCTAGTTTTGGCATATTTAATGCTTCTAACCTCTCCTCGTAGCTCTTGCCCTTCAGTTCTGGGAGCCACTTAGTAGCATGTCTTTGCACCTTTTCCAGTTTGTTGATGTGCTTCTTAAGATATGGGCACCACACAACAGCTGCATATTCTAGCTTTGGCCTAACAAAAGTCATGAACAATTTCTTTAGTATATCGCCATCCATGTATTTAAATGCAATTCTGAAGCTAGAAAGCATAGCATAGGCTCCTTGCACAATATTCTTTATGTGGTCCTCAGGTGAAAGTTTTCTATCTAGAACCACTCCTAGATCTCTTTCTTTATCAGAATTCTTTAAAGATTTCTCACATAATATATAGGTTGTGTGGGGTCTATGTTCTCCTATTCCACATTCCATAACATGACATTTATTAACATTAAATTCCATTTGCCAAGTGGTGCTCCATATACTTATTTTGTCCAGGTCTTCTTGAAGGGCATGACAGTCATCTAAATTTCTTATCCTTCCTATTATCTTAGCATCATCAGCAAACATGTTCATATAATTCTGTATACCAACTGGTAGATCATTTATGTACACAATAAACATCACTGGTGCAAGAACTGAACCCTGTGGTACTCCACTTGTGACATTTCTCCATTCTGATACATTGCCTCTGATTACTGCCCTCATTTTTCTATCAGTCAGAAAATTTTTCATCCATGATAGAAGCTTACCTGTCACCCCTCCAATATTTTCCAGTTTCCAGAACAACCTCTTATGTGGAACTCTGTCGAAAGCCTTTTTTAGGTCCAGATAGATGCAGTCAACCCAACCATCTCTTTCCTGTAATATCTCTGTGGCTCGATCATAGAAACTGAGTAAATTCGATACACAGGATCTTCCAGATCGAAAACCATACTGTCTGTCTGATATTATATCATTTCTCTCTAGGTGTTCTACCCATTTAGTTTTGATTAGTTTTTCCAATACTTTCACTATTACACTTGTCAATGATACAGGTCTATAATTGAGGGGGTCTTCCCTGCTGCCACTTTTGTAGATTGGAACTATGTTAGCCTGTTTCCACCCGTCTGCTACGATTCCTGTACACAGGGATGCCTGAAAGATCAGGTGAAGTGGAATGCTGAGCTCAGATGCACATTCTCTCAGAACCCATGGTGAAACGCCATCTGGGCCAGCTGCTTTGTTCTTACCGAGCTCCTTGAGCATTTTTTCCACTTCGTCTCTAGACACCTCTATGTGTTCTATGTTGTTCTCTGGAATTCTTATTGTATCTGGTTCCCTAAAGATTTCATTTTGTACAAACACACTTTGGAACTTTTCGTTTAGTGTTTCACACATTTCCTTTTCATCTTCCGTGAATCTATTTCCCATTTTCAACCTCTGAATATTATCCTTTACCTGCAATTTGTTGTTTATGAATTTATAGAATAGACCTGGTTCTGTTTTACATTTGTCCGCAATCCCTTTTTCAAAATTTCTTTCTGCCTCTCTCCTCACTGCCGTGTAGTTGTTTCTCGCATCTTTGTATCGCTGGTATGTTTGGGGGTTCGGCCTCTTCCTGTATTGATTCCATTTTTGTGTCTTTCGGTCTCTAGCCCTCTCGCAATTTCTATTGAACCAATCCTGTTTCCTAGTTCTGCATCTCTGTTTTGGTATAAATTTTTTTGTGCCTTTATCATATATTTCACAAAACTTGCCATACATCTCATTCACTTCCTTGCCTAGCATCAAGTCTGTCCAATTATACTCACTAAAAAAATTTCTAAGGTCACCATAATGTCCTCTCCTGAAGTCTGGTTTTTCAACTGCTTCAACCTCCTTATTTTCTTCCAGCTTATAACGCATTGCATACTTTATTCCCAAAAAGACATGGTCACTTTTACCCAAGGGAGGAAGGTACTGAATGTCAAATATCTCTTCCTCCTTCCTGGTAAATATCAAATCTAGCATGGAGGGAACGTCCCCTTCCCTCATCCTCGTAGCTTGTTTAACATGTTGATACAAGAATGTTTCCAGGATGAGGTCTACAAATTTACAGGTCCAAAAATCTTCTGTTTTAGCTTCATATGCTTCCCAGTCTATGGATTTCAAGTTGAAGTCACCGACTATCAACAGTCGTGATCTATCGTTATCCGCTCTCGCTATAATCTCTCTCATTATTGTTATAAGACCTTCATGTTTACTATCTAGCTCCTCCTTTGACCATGTGCTGCTTGGCGGTGGACTATATGCATTTATCATCATTAGTTTATCATCCTCATAGCAGATCTCTAGTGCTATTATGTCAACTTCTTGTGGATTGGCAGTCATTATTTCCTTCACCTTTAGGTGTTCTTTTACCAGCACAGCAACGCCACCGCCTTTCCTAATTTTTCTGTCCCGTCTCCAAATTGAGTAGCCCCTTGGGAATATGACCTCATTTAAAATTACATCTTCAAGTTTTGTCTCCGTGAGTGCAACAATGTCTGGTGTCTGCAGCTGTATTACATCACTTAACTCCAGTATCTTCGATCTCACTCCATCTATGTTGGTGTATGCAATCTTCAGGAACTTGTTCCCCCTCTCCTTATTCTTCACTCCCCCTCTCTCTATTGATTTTGTTGGTTTGCCTTTATGTACCACTTTACTGGTTTGCCTACCCCTATCACTTTGTAGAAAAAAGAATTTATTTCTTCTTCATTCCTGCTCTCATTTAAATGTTTTGCCTCGGCGAGGTTCAGTTTCAGCTTCTCTCTATCTTCTTTTGAAAGATCTCGTCTTAACGACCACCCTTTCCCATCCTCATCCCTTTGCAATTTTCTAGCATTCCTTAGTACTTCTTCCATCTGTTTGGCACCGTTTAGGGTGATCCTCAAAGGTCGATCTTTCCCTTTTACGTACCTGCCTATTCTCCTGTAGTCGCACACATTCTCTCTGTTTGTAAGACCTTCCACGAGGCCAACAATTTTATCTACTACTTTAGCTTCTTCTACAGCTCTTTCTGACCTAGATGTTATCGCCTTTTCTTTGCAGCCAAAAATGATCAGGGACTTACTTCGATCAACTGTGTTTTGCACCAACTTCGGGTTAGATGCCAATTCTTTCCTCACTTCTAGCCTAATGTTTGTTTTATCTTGGTTGCTGCAGTGTTTGACTTCCTTTACTGCTTCTTCTATTTTTTCCTTCTCCTTGACCACTTGTGCATAAGTGAGTTGCATATCTTTCTTGCACTGTTCTATTCCCTGTGTAACTTCCTCCATCTGTGCTGACAAAAGCTGTTTCTCCTGTTGAATTTCCTTGCCTAACCTATTGTAGTCATTTATGTTTAAATTTACTTTAACTTCTTCCAAAGCTATTTTTAAGAGTTTATTTTCTTCTTCCATGGCTTTGCAATTTGTTTCCAATTGATTCTTATCCTTGTGCAAGTCTTTCACTAAACCCTCAAGACATAAAACTTTGCTATTCAAATGGTCATTACTTTCTTTCAATTTACTAATTATTTCTACATGAGAGTTCACTATAGTATCTAAATTTACCAACTTGTTATGTAGACTACTAATATCAATGCTTTCTTCATTGAATCCCTCAAAATCAAGCTCTGTTTTGTTTTTCCCCTTGCCAGTGGCCATCTTGAATGTTCTTCTCTGCACTGTAAACACTAGGGCAACTTTTTCTCATCCGATTTTTCACTTCTCTTAGCACTTTCCTGTTATCTCACCTATTTTTCAAGAGCACTATACCTTTATGTTCTCTGGGACACCACTCGCTACCATCAACCTGTACTACAATACTTAGGATTGTTGAAATATGCTGGAGCTCCTCTGCTGCAAGTGTTGACCCTAGGGGTGTCACCTTTTTCCTTTAAATGAGCCTTTATGTCTTAGTGTCTTTAAATGAGCGTGCGGATGCTGCCGCCAAGGAAGCTGTCCACTCTTGTCCCATCTCTCGTAAAGGTATTCCATATTCCGACTTTTACCCAGTTATCCATTCCTCCGTCCTTACCCGTTGGGAGGTTTCTTGGTCGTCTGTTACTGGTAACAAACTACGTACTCTTAAATGTTGTGTTTCCTCGTGGCCGTCCTCCTACCACCGTAACCGGCGTTGGGAAACTGCTCTGGCGAGGTTGCGTATTGGCCATACTCGCTTAACCCATGGTCACTTGATGGAGCACCGCCCTGCTCCTTATTGTCCTAGTTGCATTGTCCCTCTTACGGTCGTGCATGTCCTTCTTTAATGTCCTGACTTCCAGGACGAGCGTGTGTCTTGCTTTCCGACCGCCCCTCACGGTCACCTGTCCCTCATTAGAATTCTTGGTGACTCGGATACTTTTGATATCGTTCGCCTTATGCGTTTTTGTTCCCTTATTGGCATCCTTAGTGATATTTAGCGCCCTCTGATTATTCTGCACATTTGATGGTGCTACATAGCCTTCCCGGTTTGGTGCCTTCTCTTGATAATTACTTACTTACATAAATGATCTACCAGATGGAATACAGAATTATATGAACATGTTTGCTGATGATGCTAAGATTATAGAAAAGATAAGAAACGTAGATGATTGTCATGCCCTTCAAGAAGATCTGGACAAAATAAGTATATGGAGCACTACTTGGCAAATGGAATTTAATGTGAATAAATGCCATGTTATGGAATGTGGAAGAGAACATAGACCCCACACAACCTATAAATTATGTGAGAAATCTTTTCAGAATTCTGATAAAGAAAGA
This sequence comes from Procambarus clarkii, assembly GCF_040958095.1. Lineage (NCBI taxonomy): Eukaryota > Metazoa > Arthropoda > Malacostraca > Decapoda > Cambaridae > Procambarus > Procambarus clarkii. The sequence continues at coordinate 26,238,827 of NC_091218.1, read as the reverse complement.
GATCTAGGGGTTATCTTGAGGTCATCTTGAGATGATTTCATTTTTTTTTTTTTTTTTTTTTTTTTTTTTTTTTTTTTTTTTTTTTTTTTGTCCCCGCGGCCCGGTCCTCGACCACGCCTCCACCCCCAGGAAGCAGCCCATGACAGCTGACTAACACCTAGGTACCTATTTTACTGCTAGGTAACAGGGGCATAGGGTGAAAGAAACTCTGCCCATTGTTTCTCGCCGGCGCCTGGGATCGAACCCAGGATCACAAGTCCAGCGTGCTGTCCGCTCGGCCGACCGGCTCCTGACCAGGGTGGTTCTAGATAGAAAACTATCACCTGAGGACCACATAAAGCACATTGTGCGAGGTGCCTATGCTTCACTTTCTAACTTCATAATTGCTTTTAAATACATGGATGACGAAATACTAAAGATATTGTTCGCGACTTTTGTTTGACCAAAGCTGGAATATGCAGCAGTTGTATGGTGCCCATATCTTAAGAAGCACATCAACAAACTGGAAAAGGTGCAAAGACATGCCACTAAGTGGCTCCCAGAACTGAAGGACAAGAGCTACGAGGAGAGGTTAGAGGCATTAAATATGCAGACACTGGAAGGTAGAAGGAAAAGAGGCGATATGATCACTATGTACAAAATAGTAACAGGAATCGATAAAATTGAAAAGGAAAAATTCCTGAGACCTGGAACTTCAAGAACCAGAGGTCAATTTAAACTAACTGAACAGAGGCCAAAGAAATATACGAAAATTCACTTGTGCAAACATAGTGGTAGACTGTTGCAACAAGTTGAGTGAGAAGGTGGTGGAGGCTAAAACCGTCAGTAGTTTCAAAGCGTTATATGACAAAGAGTGCTTGGATGTCAGGACACACGAGCGTAGCTCTCATCCTGTAACTACTTGATTTATTTACTAGCAGTACCCGGCCACGCGTTGCTGTAGCTCAGCAATGCATGTGCATTGCTGAGTCACAGCAACCTTCCCTGTATCCAAGTTCATTCCACCATTTCTCCCCCTCACCCGTCTCCTTGGCCTCCCAACCATTCCCCACTCCATCGTCCCCTCGTCCTCCCCATCATTCCCCACTCCACCATCCCCTCTTCCTTCCCACCATGCCCCACTCCCCTGTCCCTTTGTCCTCCCCACCATTCTCCATTCCCCCGTCCCCACCATCCCAAACTTCCCCGTTCCCTCGTCCTTCCCCCACCATTACCCCCTTCCTTGTCCCCTCGTCCTCCCCACCATCTCTTACTTCCGTCCCTTCATCATCACCACCATTCCCCACTCCCTCGTCTGATGCCTTCTTATGATGTTCCCATCACTGAAATATAAGAACAACAGTTAAAAAATGAAATTAAAATATGAAAGAATAAAAAAATAAACTATACTCAAGAAATGAATGGTATGGTAAACAACACAGCTCAATTCCAACACAATTCACACAAAATAATTAAATCAGAATCTATGAAAATTCAATTTATCAATGCAATTAGAAACATTGAAATAGAATTGTAACATACAGTATTTAGTATAGCATGTGTGTTGCTCTTACATACAACAGATGGCGCTGTTTTTTAAGAAAAGCATAGTTTTACCTGTCACAGGTGTGGCATGTATACTTATACTTACGAAATGAACGGTATGGTAAACAACATAGCTCAATTCCAACACAGTCACACAAAATAATTCAATAAAAAATCAAATCAAATCAAAATCTATGAAAATAAAATTTATCAATGCAATCGGAAACATTGAATTGGAATTAGTAATGCATTTAGTATAGCGTGCATGTTGCTATTATGCACAACAGATTGCGCTGTTTTTCAAAAACGCATGTTTTTACCTGTCACAGGGATGGCATCCATATAGTAGGTATATAAAGAGGCGCCTATTCGAATGCAATGTTGTCCAAGTTTCAAAGCCATCGGTGAAGAACTTTCGGAGATTACAGCGTGTGCTCTTACGTTCAACAGATGGCGCTATTTAAAAAAAAAAATTCTCCTGTCACAGGTGAAGCATGTATGTAGTAGATATATAAAAAGACGCGCCTATTCGAATGTACAGTTGTCAAAATTTCAAAGCAATCAGTAAAGAGGTTTCGAAGATTTCCCTCACATGGAAAACAGTTTTTCAGAAAAGGCATCTTTTTTTTTTTACCATCACAGACATGACATCTATATAGTAAGTATTTAAAAACCTGCTCGGATGCAAATGGAACGTTGTGTGAAAATTTCAAAGCAATCTTTAAAAAACTTTTGGATATTAGCAATTTTGAACAAACGAACATTTCCATTTTTATTTATATAGATTTATTTATTTATATACAAGAAGGTACATTGGGTTTGTGAGGATACATAGCATGGTATTTACAATCTTGTAAAGCCACTAGTACGCACAGCGTTTCGGGCAGGTCCTTAACCCCTCAACTACTTGACTTCCAAATATGACACAACCCAGTGTGCAGGAAATAAATTCTCTGGATTTTTTTTTTTTTTTTTTTAAATATCAAAAACCCTTCCCTGAGTATGGGTATAGTAACAGAAGGTCGAAATTGTACGTACTTTGGCTGCTATGGTGTCTGTAAGTTCGCGCGTGATGTTATCATTCCCTGGTCGCCCGTGGCGTACGCCCCCAGGGCAGGATGCGCAAGTTGCTGCGAATATATTTTTGTTCATTTTTTGCGCACAGTTCCAAATACATTTTATTTGATTTTTCATGCCAATCCTATGTATAATGAACACGTACACTGTATTATGGCAGTAGAACATCCGTACTGTCCGATGATACTGTGTTACGTGCATGACACACATGAACACACATGTTGCACATATTTCCCTTGCATCATGCTAATTTATGTATATATACAATCTATTTACACACTATATACATTCACCATCAACACACTCAGAACTCCGCGAATATCAGCTGCCACTCCTTCACTCCTCCAACATCCAGTGTCTCCCTCACTCCTCCAACATCCAGTGTCTCCCTCACTCCTCCAACATCCAGTGTCTCCCTCACTCCTTCAACATCTTACTCGCCAACATTGCTCCTCCCACCATACTGTTATTGTTTTTATTACACTATTTACACATGTTATGTATACCTATCTACATGTTTTATTCACCAGAACTATGCAAGTAAGCCGGTATTGTGTCCAAACTTTACAGTGGCCACCATACCTCCATGAGAAATCACACAGCAGCCAGCAGACGACACTACAATTACGTCACCTCCCTCGCCAAAATAGCTCCTCTCAACATACTCCTTTTGCTGTTATTACACTATATACACACACATTGTATATACCCATGTACAAATGTGTTCACCATAACGAACCACTAAGCTAGTATAGTGAGCAAAACAAGAGTGACTGCCCCACACACAGTGAGGCTACCTCGATTCTCTCCCTCCTTCACCACAATTCCTCCTCCTACAATAATATGTACATGGGTATATATATATACTGTATATATGTACCCATGGGTACATATACACACACATTGTATATACCCATGTACATATGTGTTCACCACAGTGAACCCTTAGTATGTGCTCACCACGATTCCTCCTCCCACAATACTACACTCAGTGCTTATTATCACCACAATCCTGCTGTTATCACAATACTGGTCACTAAATCCTGTAAATGAATAATTGATCAAGTTTATTTTGTAAAGGAACCTAGGAAGTCGTTTGAAGATTCCTAGATGGACAAAATAATGCTGTGGTGCTGTGGCTAGCGCTGTGAACATCGTGAACAGCATTGAATCACTGATATTTGAACATTGTATACAGTCATTATCACACTCAGGCTCTTCTGTAATACTATCATGGCTAAATAATACAAGTTATATATATATTTTGACATTATTTTGCGATGTGGTCACACGCTGAATGGCAGTGCTGTGAGCTCATGCTGTATGTGCCAGCCTTGGTTGCTCAGTTAGTACTGAGGCTCTCGCACCCGGGAATGTGGCCCCACGATTTTTTTTAAAGATGGCGTCTGTTTACAAGAGCCCTGAGGAAGCTGATGTGAACCCTATGTAGCCACGGGAGTTTTAAATGGAACATGAAAAATACAAATACCCAGAGGCACGTTACGCAGACCAGACGAGGGCCTCCAGGTGTATTTCGCAGTTTAAGGGTTAAATCTAGCAGGTAATTTTAAGTAGGTAAACTCTAGCAGAATTAATAAAATGATAAGATACATTGCAAGAAAACACTGAAGCCAGAAAATTGTATATCCCACCATCACTCAGCAGTTGCTTGAACAGCTGTTTGGGAGTCTGAACTTCGCGGTGCTGGTTTACCCGCCAGGTCGGGTCTGTCTTCGGCATCTTTTCTGGTTCCTTCGGGGATGTCCCTTCTGTCTCTCGTGATTGCTGGGTTAGGCCTCCGGGGGGCCTTGCATTGGTTGCTGCATTGCCGGCTTTCTCTTAGGGTTTTTTGGTGTTCAGTGCCTTGGCGCCTACCCGAGCCCTCGCTCGATGTGTTCACGGATGCCTCGTCTCTTGGCTGGGGCTTTGTGACCAGGGGTGGTGGGCTGCGTCCTTCTGTTGGGCTCACAGCACGGTGCAGGAGATTGGGGCAGTTTGGCTGTTGCCTCGGAGTTGCTCGGGGTTCTACGATCCGACTCCTTTCAGACTGCTCTTCTGTTGTTCATTGTCTGAACCACGGGGATTTTCTTCGGTCTTTGACTCTTTGGGGCTGGCTCCTTCAAATGACTCGTCTGCTGGATTCTCCGGGTTTGGCTCTCGGTGTGGTTCATCTCCGGGTTTGGCTCTCGGTGTGGTTCATCTCCGGGTTTGGCTCTCGGTGTGGTTCATCTCCGGGTTTGGCTCTCGGTGTGGTTCATCTCCGGGTTTGGCTCTTGGTGTGGTTCATCTCCGGGGATTGTCGAGCGTCCTGGCGGACGTTCTTTCTTGGGTCATTACCCTGTCCACAGATTAGACTGTTGATGACAACTCCTTCAGTTGGCTCTGCTGGATGTACGGGCTCCCGGAGGTGGACCTGTCGAGTCGGCATGGTCTCGGCGTCTCCCGATATATGTGGCGCCCTTCCCCAGCTGCGGAGCCATTGAGGTAGACACCTTTCGGCAGGACTGGTCAAGGTGGGGTTACCTGTACCTCTTTCCCAAAGTCAAGCTGATATACTTCAGGTTCTGGGGCGTTTGGAGTCCTACCGAAGGAGAGTAGTCCTTCTGGCCCCTTGGTGGCCGGCCCATCCTGGGTTTCAGGCGTTGCTCGCTTGACGTCCAAAACCGGAGCGTTTTCCACAGCTACGCCTCTCTCAGCAGATCAGACCAGTCTGGTACATGGCTGGTTCGATCTACTCCTCCGCTCTTCGCATATGGTCATTTTGACATGGGTTTATTACCACTTGTATGGTGATCTGGTGCCTTCTTTGATGGTGTCCCACCTGCGAACTTCGTCCAGGCGACAGTATGCAGTTTCCTGGCTTTTTTTTTTTTTTTTTTTTTTTTTTTTTTTTTTTTTTTTTTTTTTTTTGCCATTTTCTCTTTGTAGATTGTATTCTATTTTCGATCGGGTTGTTTTGTTCTTTCTTGTTTTTTCAGGACCGTCATTTGATGCTCAACACTGTCGCCTCTTACTGTGCGATGCTGGCAGAGCCGTTCCAGGTTGCGTTTGGTGTGGATGTCACTTCGGCACCGTTTCGCAAGTTTTCTCGTGCTTTGTTTTACCTCCAGTCTGCTCATGCGCTGCCTGAGCCTTCCTGGTCTTTGGATGGGGTGCTCTTTCTTCTCCTCAGTTTGTGGTGGCTTCTTTAGTTCAAGATTGTTTTTCCAAGGCTCTGTTTCTGTTGGCATTGGCCTCTCAGGGTCATGTTGGTGAGCTTCATGCTTTCCTCCGGCGCAGGGGTTTCTGATTTTTCGTTCCTGGTGGTCTGTTTGTTCGCAGATGTCTCCTACTTCTTTTCTGGTTTAGAACGAGACGGCGGCTTTCCGGAGGGGCCCTTGGGTCAATGATGCTTGGTTGGTCAGTCCAGGGGTGCATCATGTGTTGTGTCTGGTTGTGGCTCTTCACCGTTATCTGCGCGCCTCGTCTTCTATGGCTGGAGTCGCACTTTGGGTTGATCCGGTTTCCCTCTTTCCCAGTTCCAGAGCTCTGGGTCTCCCAGGTCATCTGCAGGGTTCTTAACACTTTGGCGTACCCCGCGCGCCACCCCTCAACTGTGCGATATGGACCCAGGGTGTCACGGGAGCGTGCGTAAATTCTGAAAAGTGTATACTCTCTTCAACTTTGTCACCTTAATTCTCGTCCTACGAGATTAAATTTTGTATCATTGTGTTCGCAATAGAATTCTCTACAGCACTAAATGCATATAAACTCCAAAAGCCCGGCTAATTACCCGCAGCAAACAGAGAAAGTGCGAACGAGTTACCCAGGAGCGCGCAAACGCGATAAAATGTTTTCACTATTTTCGCTCTGGTCACCTCAATTTTCGTCCTAGGTCTTTCATTTTGGTCTCAATGGGTTCGCAATAGAATTCTCTAGAGGAACATTAGCATATAAAATAAAAAAACTGGTCACGCTCCAACCGCCGACGAGTTGAAGATGGGCCACGCGTTAGCCGCAAGTGAGCGCTCCGACGCCTTCCAGCTACACTCCCAATTCCCGCCCTTTTCAAGCCTTTCTTTCGCAATTTTCTTCCTGGAAGGGCCTTGTTCATGATCACTATCCATTGTGGAGTAAGCATAGATAGTTTCTAAAGCCGCAGTAAGAAATATAGCCACGGAAAATAGCCGAAATGTTCACACGTTTGAGATGCGAGGGGAGGCGACATTGGTCACAACAGTGGAGCGAAAACAATGGGCCCACGGCGTGTGCCAAGCCGCCTGAGGGCCACAAGGCTCAACAAAGAAAATGGGAAGACATCGGCGCGCATTTTAAAACCAGTCCCCAAAAAATTGGATAAAAACCTGATTTGGCAATTATTTAAAGTGGATGACGCAATGCTGCGTCATCCCCGGCATTACCGACAGTAAACGGATGACGCAAGGCTGCGTCATGCCCGGGCGAAAGTGTTAAGGCTAGCTCTAGCCAGCCTGCGGTCTACCCTCGTGCCCATGACGTTTGTAAGTTTGCTGCTTTGGCTGCCTGGGTTTGCATTCGGGTACAGGGTTTTGGAGGTCGAACAGGGTCCTGGCTGCCTTTTATCTAGTCAATATTCCTGGTCCCAGTCGTCTGTCTGTGGCTTTGGGTCACAGCCAGTTGTCTCGACTTAAAGTTGATGAGTGCATGGCGGCTGCCTCCCGGGTAAGTTCCTCTTTTTTTTGTCTGTCTTTGGTTAGGTAACTCCAGGGAGCCGGAGGGGCTCCCCACAGAAAACTAGTATTGAATGTAATAAAACACCATTTTCTGGGCAATCCCCAAATGCTCCCTGGCACCCTCCCTCCCTCTGGTTGGCGGTTTCTGTTTTGTTTTGATGTTCAGCCTCCGAACTAGAGGTGTGAGTAGCCAGCGCCGGGAGGGGGGAGGTCCCGGGGCTACCTCTTTCCCCTCCTGGGCAGGGAAGGGCTGTGTGGACGAGCGGCGCGGCAGTGGTGTATGACATTTGCTAGTTTCTTTGGGTTGGGGGAGTTCTGCCTCTGTTTGATCTTCGGTTGCTATTTTCTTACCAAGTAGTCTGTTTTGTTATGCCTACCTTTCTGGGTGCCTAACCCCGGTCAATTGTAGACGTGGAATGCTCCCAAACTCAGGGGTTTCCATAGGCCTTTGCCTCTCAGAGGGGGCCCAGGTTCTGGCTTGTGGTCCCTGGTAGGCTGAACTCCAGTTGACTGATGCCTCGGCCTAATATAGCATATATCAGTCTGATAGCTCCAGGGAGCCTCTGGAGCTCGTTCAGAAAATGGCGTTTCATTACATTCAACACTGTTTTTTTCAGCGCACTCGAGGCTTTTCATATAGTATACCTGAGCAATACAGTGGTTAATGGAGTTCAAATTAATGACAATATGAGGTACACAATTGAGTGTTACTTGCTAATATTGTTCACCATAAAGTTATTAGTTTTTATCTAGTTCAAAATTTTTAGACGAGCACTTCTGTAAATAGTTTGCTCCTTGAAGCTTGTAGCATAATAGACATTTGAACTAATATTCTGTTGTAACTTTTGTGTATGAATGATTCTACTTCTAATTATGCATTACAGATGAAACAAGAGAAGAGGAGCAAAAAAGATAGTAGAAAAAAGAAAAGGAAAGAAAAGAAGAGATCAAGAAGCCGAAGTAAAAATAGATCTCTGTCGCCAGCTGAACGTAGGAAAAGGTCAAGGTCACCTAGCATGGAAAAGCTCAAAAAGGAGAAGTCGGAAACTACAAACAGTGATTCAGACAGTGACTCAAGGCATAAGAAAAAAAAGAAAGATAAGAAAAAGAGGAAAAAGAGGTGTGATAAGGAAAAGAGAAGCCATCGGTAATGATTGTACAAGATGCCACAAAATATTGTGCATTCCACTTAAAATGGTCTCTTATATCAAGCATTCAACATTTTTACAAATATACCATACTTTTATCATACTTTTGTTTTAATGGTTCCCAGGTTGCATTTTAAAATTTGAAGAAACTTAGCAACATGTATTGTTGGTTAAAAATATAAAATTCAGTCATAGAATGTTGTGAATACAGAATTGTCATTGATAATCAATATGAAACATTGAGACTGACAAATTTCCAACATTCATATGATTACTACCAGGCAATATTATGGAACCACACATGTCCTGAATGATTAATCCCAAAATTACATCAACTATCATCTATCATCGAAGCATATATAGAACATGAATGCACGTGTGCATATTTTTATACCGTACAACCCTGAAATCCTCATAAACTTGAATTACATAAGGGATGTAGTCATTACATCATCATTAGTGCTGAATAATCCCCAGATTCAAGGCTTGGTCAAAGACTCAAATGCCATCTTTTATATCATTCTATCAGTGGCCATATCATGTTCATTTCCATTAGTTGTATTTTTGCAGACATTTCTTATGGCATAAATTAACGTAGACAGTAAGGTACGTGAAATTGGAGTGCTTCAAATAATCCCCCTCCATTTCTAAATTTTAGTTTAAAGGACATGAATTTATGATGCATTTTGTGCTGGAAATCGTGTCTCAAGTTCATGCATGAATGATTCTACTTCTAATTATGCTTTACAGATGAAACAATAGAAGAGGAGCAAAAAAGATAGTAGAAAAAAGAAAAGGAAAGAAAAGAAGAGATCAAGAAGCCGAAGTAAAAATAGATCTCTGTCGCCAGCTGAACGTAGGAAAAGGTCAAGGTCACCTAGCATGGAAAAGCTCAAAAAGGAGAAATCGGAAACTACAAACAGTGATTCAGACAGTGACTCAAGGCATAAGAAAAAATGACTTATCTCCTCTTTGTAATTACCAAAGTGTAGTTACAGGATAAGAGCTACGGTCGTGGTGTCCCATCTTCCCAGCACTCTGTCATATAACACTTTGAAATTACTAATGGTTTTCATCTCCACCATCTTCTCACTTAACTGTACCAACCATCTACCACCGTTTCCAAAAGTGAATTTTCTTATATTTCTCTGGCAGCTTTGTTTCGTTAGTTTAAATCTATAACCTCTTGTTCTTTAAGTTCCGGGTCTCGGGAATTCTTCACTATCAATTTTATCGATTCCTAGATTAAAATGAGTAAATAGATTAATATTTAATAATTAGTAAATAGATTAAATGAGTAAATATGCAACTGAAGACAATCTTTAATTGGAGTTCTTTAACCCCTGAAGGGCGCAAATCGTATATGATGTTGGCCTAACTTACAGGCGGCGCAAATTGTGTACTGTATATGTTTAGAGTATTGCATAAGATTTAAGTCCCATGACTTGCTCACTACTGAGTGAGCAACCAAGACTGGCACATGCAGCATGAGCTAACAGCACTGATGTCCAGCTTGTGACCACAGCATTGCTTAAAGATTTTGAAATATACATGTAGCTCCTATTATTTAGTGATGATAGAGCCTAACTGATAGACAACAATGTTCAGGTATCGGTGAACGCAATGTTGTTCAGGATGGCCACAGCACTGTCATTTGCCCTTTTCTGGCGAAGAATGAATCGGTTGGTTTCTGGAGGGGGTCCATTGGTGGTTGATGGTTGGTTCAGTCAGGGGTGCATCATGTTTGTGTCTAGTGTAGGCTCTGTTACTACCTTTGTGCTATCGCTTCTGCATCGGTGGACATCTTTTAGGTTGATCTAGTTTCCTTAGTCCCCTGTTTCAAGCCCTGTCTTTCTCAGGTCGTCCACTTAACTCCACTCAGGATGTCCATCAAGTATAGCTAGCTTGCATTCTACCCATGTGTCCATGACATCTGACAGTATGGTGCTATTTCAGCTGTTTTTGCTAATATGTCCTGGGCTGATATTCAGGTGCAGGGGGGGTCTGTTCACCTAGCAGCGAGTAGGTATTCAGAAGTTAGTCAGCTTGTGGGGTTGCATCCTGAGCGGGGTCAGTAATTTGGCCTTGGGGGGAGGGGGACCTCAATAAAAACCAAACATGTATGAATACACTCTAGCTTCCTGTCCCCCGACACAGTGAATTATTATTAAATTAATTACTCGAAATGCTAGGTATTAAACTATCGTTCATTATTTTAACATAAACATGGCTAAGTAAAGACCATACCCAACTTTACAACTTAGCCAGTTACATACAGTTATTCACAACTGTAGTTCAAATTAAAAAGGTGGCACAGTTATTACCAAATTAATTTAATTTGCAATAGTGTCATTAGTAATAGAGACGACTACTGTAAATATATTATTGTTCAATTCTCGATTAAATCCCTTAAATCCTCTCTGACTATTGGACCTATCTATAGATTTCCCAATACTAATACAACTGCATTCTCAGATAACCTAAGGAATCTAATCATAAACAACAAGCCCAACAAAATCGCATAATTCTAGGAGAGTTAAATATTGACTTGTGTCAACAAAATAGCCCTCAAATCAACTACAGTACTTCCTAAATAGCATGAACTTGTGTGTGCTAATCCTCACAATCACCAAGCCCAGCTGAATCACTCAAACAACCGTTTCTACCTTGGACCACTTACGGACTAACATAATGGCGCCCCTTGCATCTGGTATAATCACTGACAGAACAACTGACCACTATCCTACCTTCCTCATGGCAAACATGGACATAACATTGGATACCAAGAAACTTACCTTCAGGCTACACAATAAAGTGGCAATAGGCAATCTCACAAATGCACTTTACAATATAAAATGGGAATCTGAATTCAATAATACACCGATATAAATTCATTAGCCAGCAACTTCCTTTCCAAAACCTTAAGACTACAATACACTGTCCTTTCCTCGCCAAGCAAGTAACTGGCAAAAGATTAAACAATCCCTGGCTCACAAGTGGCATACTTAAAGAAATAAAAAAAGAAACATGAATATAAAAAAAAATGCTTAAGAGATACTCATCAATGCTTACCAGTATAATAAGAACAAAACTTTCCTATTATGAGAGTAGATTCAAAGAAGCAAAAGGAAGCATGGAAAGCCATCTCTAACATCCTAGGATCTAAACAATCACATAACAAGCAGATAAAACTCCAAGGATTGTTACACACTTGCAGCAAGCATAGAAATGGCAGCTGAATTTAATCTCATTTTATTAGTTACTGCTAACCTTGCCAGAAAAATCCCAGAGACCCAAACACATGTTACTATATGAACAAATCCACAAGGGCCGTGATGAGGGTTCAAACCTACGTCCGAGAGGATCCCAGATGCGCCTTAATCGACTGTGCCACGACACGGTCAAAAGAATTCAACTTTAAATCCTTTGTGGATTTGTTCACTTGATGCATCATGTTATTGTGATTTCTGTGTGTAATGTTACTACATATCTTGCTGGCAGCTATCCTAACTCTTCTCCTTTTATCAGTCATCCTGACATGTTATGTCCATTATTCACTCACTAAAAACCAAAGCTGGGAACACTAGTGAAATACCATCTATGGTATGCAAGAATGCTTCCCATGCCCTTGCACCACCCATAGCTCTGCTATTCAACAAATCCCTAGAGTGACATACTTTCCCTGATATCCTTAAAAACGCCAGTAACACCAATTAATAAAGGAGGCGATATGGCAGATATAAACACAGACAAATATCAAATCAACCTATATTATCAAAAATATTTGAAAAAATTATTCACAAACAGCTCTACTCCTACCTTGTAAAATTCAACATTAAGTCCCTGTCAGTTTGGCTTCCACTCTCAAAAGAGTACCAACGTTGCCAATATTAATCTGCTTGGTATAATCTACACTGCCCTTGACAAAAAAGGAATTCCCAATTGGGCTCTTCATTGACCTGAGAAAGGCCTTTGATACTGTAAACCA